>NC_064859.1:23127989-23377989 GCF_024139225.1 Suncus etruscus | reverse complement strand
AACTTTGATTTTCTTTTCTTTTCTTTTTTTTTTTTTTTTTTTGCCTAGTTGCTGCAGCTAGGAGTTTCTGTCTTGTTATTATTGATTTGTTCTTTGTATAATCTGTTTACAAAATCCTTGTCAAATATATAATTTGCCAAGTATTTTATCCTATTTGGTAAATTGACTTTTTACTTTCTTATTGGTATCTTTTGAAGCATCCTTATTTTTTGCTTTATTTTAAAATTAATTTATTAAAAATTCTGTATGGAATCAAGGAAAATGAGATCTCTTCAGTGGCACACAATAAAATAAATGAACAAAACTTTTACAATCTTATCATTCAGATATTATTTCTGTGAATATTTGGGCTTTCGTAAAAGTTCCTTTAAGGCCTTTTTATTAAAATAGAGTAACATCATTTAAATGTTTACCAGTCCTTTAACATTTATAATTTGTTTTAACCCTTATCCATTTTTTACGTTTTATAAATTTCATCAGTTTGTAAACAGTTGTAAATTCATTTAAAAATGTATATTCATCATCTCATCAAAATATAGCATCATTTTTTTTGGGTTAAGAACCTGTAATCATATGGCAGTATAACTGATTCCAATAGGTTCTTATTGTAGAATACTTGAGTTGTTCCCAGTTTTCACTTTAATAAATGAAGTTAAGTCTTTATGCATATCTATGATTACTTTCTTTGGATAAATTTTGAGAACAGGATTGATGGGACATTTTTAAGGCTGTAGAAGCCAAATTGCTTTTTGGAAAGATTATAGCAGCTATGCTCCTGCTGGCAGTTTGTGAGAGTACCAGCCCTTGAGCCAAGAAACTAACTGATCCACACAAAAGAAACAGTACTGAGATGAGTGAGTGAAAGCAGGAAAAACTTCCATTGCATTTGTGTATTAGGCACTGTTTGTAGTTCTTTATACATGTTGACTAACTTACCCCCCTTCATAATAACCTTATTTGGAAATATTATTTTTTCCATTTTACAGATAAGGTAATTGAGGCACAGAGAATTAAAAGGATTATTAAAAGTTATAGAAAGCCAGAATGGTAGAATTTGAACCTTGCTAGTTAGGCTTCCAAGTCCTGGCTCTCAACTGTCCTGATTTACTGCTTCTTTGTAACTGTACACATAAAACATATTGGCAGGACAACCATATCTGCAAAAATTCAGAAGGGAAAGAATGATACTATTATATTTTTTAACTTAAAGACAAATACATAGCTTATCACAATACATTTGTTTCCAGGTAGGTGGGAGCTAAATTATTTAAAAAATAAAAAGAAAGAAAGAAAGAAAGGAGAAAGAAGAAAGAAGAAAAGAAAGAAAGAGAAAGAGGAAAGAGAAAAATAAAAAGTACAGCAACAAGAAAATTTGTGAAAATTATTGTATCTCACAGTGTGGTCATTAAGTCACTCAGAAGTTTATTAAGCTTTATTGCTAGTTGATTTTTGTTACTTTTGTTTCTGAACATTAGCTGGCTTCAGATACACATTATTTAGCATCTACATTGGTGTGTTCCTACTGAGATCGTATTAAAAGATTTGGAATTGTCACGAGGCCACATATGGCCATGAAATCCAGAACTTCCAAGCAGTATGACCGATACTGTACTTTTTTGAGGTGTGTTTTCAGCTTCTCAGCTTTTCTGGAAGTACAAGAAAGTGATGGGAGAAGGTACTTCCTCTCACTACAAAAATGTCCTGGTTCTGTTGCTGAAATACTGGCATACCCAGAGTTTTGGTCAGATTGGTGTCTTTGCAGAGAGCTGTAGATGAATGAAGCTGGGCCATTGGTGATACAGCAAGTATGGGTTGTGGGTACAGCTGACATGGCATCAGCCTGATCTGCTTCTCTTCCGGAAACTTCTAGCACTTGTCTATGTGGCCGATATACCTAATAATTTTTCACTGCTTGCTTTACATATCTTTCAAGAATAGTTTGACTCTATGAAGCTGACTGAATGCAGACATGACAACTTTTATTTTGGTGGAGTGTAATTTCTGCTCAAAGCCTGATATTATTAGGTACAATGCTGGCTATTCCTTGAGTATGTTCTTTAAGAATATTTAGGAAAGCTTCTTTTTGTTCTAAATTCGTAAGTTGTTTTTTGTTCTAAATTTGTAAGTTGATTTAGGAAGAATGAAAATTCAAGTCACTCCTTTCTCCTTTTATGCATGCTGCAGATTGGTGGGCAAACTTTCCCTAAAAAGTTATATAGTAACTATCTTAAATTTGGGGGAAGTAAGGAAGTCCTCTGTGGCAATTACTCAATTTTCTTATAAAATATATAATAATCAGGTTACAGACAATAACAAGATCACTATTCAGTGGGCCAGAGTTTGAAAACTTTGGTTATAGATGATTATTTGAGTTTTCTCTTCATATGTATTGATACTGAGCCACTCCTGCAACAAATAAGCTTGACTCTGTCAGATCTACTACTGCAGTCTATTAATATTTGATTTAAGATCTTTCATAAAGTATTTGATTTAGTATCTGTGTATCTGCTATATTTCATAAAACAAAAAAGGGAAATGTTTGTCTTTGCTGTAAAACAGAATGATTCAGTCATTGAAAGATGGGTTAAACTACCCTCCAAAGAAACATTCTTGGCCCAATGTCTTTCTGGAGGTCTTCTTTAAGATTGATACCACTTTCAAAACTATTTTCTCTTTAATATTTACTATGACTTTTGGTTCAATTTTAGCAGTTAGCATTTTTTAAGATTTTACCCTGATTTTTCAAGGCTTTCATAATGGTTTGGACATAGCAAATCCCAGTATTTTTGCTCTTCCAATAACCTTTTATTTGCTCTGTCTTCTATATAATGGTGGATTCACATTAGATCTGATAATTGTTCATGTCATTGGTCTTTTGAAACTCCCTCAAATTAATGATCAATTATATTATCCTCCTTTTCAGTACTTAAATTTCTATTTATTATTTAACATTTTTATTCTCCTGTTTTTCTTGATATATCAAGATATTTTCTTGAGCCATCATTTAATTTATTTTTATTTTTCGTAAATAAGACTAAACTGTATTAAAAACTAAACTGAGGGGCCGGGTAGGTGGCGCTGGAGGTAAGGTGTCTGCCTTGCAAGCGCTAGCCAAGGAAGGACCGCGGTTCGATCCCCCGGCGTCCCATATGGTCCCCCCAAGCCAGGGGCGATTTCTGAGCACATAGCCAGGAGTAACCCCTGAGCGTCAAATGGGTGTGGCCCAAAAAACCAAAAAAAAAAAAAACTAAACTGTACCATTAAGACTAAACTGTATTTCCTTGAATATAGTCTGCTGCAAATCACAAATGTGGGAGTGGAGTTCTCTCAATGTTGGCATTTTCTAAGTATCTGTGATTTTAGTTTAGATTTAGCTGTGGTTTTAAAACTCTCCTGGAGGCTTTTGAGTATATCTTTAGTTTTTTTAAATGTTGGAATTTTTTTAATTTTAAGATTTCTCATTAGTTTCTAGTTTTATTGAATTATGGTTGGAGAATGTGACTGATATGGGTTTTATTTCTTGGACTTTATTGGGATTTGCTCTGTGGCTTTTAATTTTTTTTCTCTGGTACTGAAATAGAAGGTATTGTTTTCTGTTTTTTAGGTTACATAATCTTTATCTATTTAATTGACACTGTTAAATAGTTTTATTTAGATTCTCATTTTTTTTATTTATAATCTGTACTGTGCTATAGATTGAACCTGGGACTATGCATCCCAGCTCACTGAGTGATTTCTCAGGACCTACATTCTTTATCCCATATGTTTAAAACCTAGGCTTTCTTTCTTAATTGGAGGGAAGTGTAACAGTATTATTGTAGCTGGTATGTTTCTGTCATTTTATTGTATAAAACACACTAGTTGGGGCCGGGAAGGTGGCGCTAGAGGTAAGATGTCTGCCTTGCAACCGCTAGCCAAGGAACGGACCGCGGTTCCATCCCCCAGCGTCCCATATGGTCTCCCCAAGCCAGGGGCGATTTCTGAGCACATAGCCAGGAGTAACCCCTAAGCGTCAAACGGGTGTGGCCCAAAAACCAAAAAAACCCCACAAAAACCCACACTAGTTATTGCCAGTTTGTTTGTTGTTTGTTTGTTTGTTTGTTTGAGCCACACCCATTGACACTCAGGGGTTACTCCTGTTACTCCTGGCTCTGTGCTCAGAAATCGCTCCTGGCTCAGGGGACTGATCACGGTCCGTCCTAGGTGAGCCATGTGCAAAGCAAATGCCCTACCACTGTGCCACTGCTCCGGCCCCCTTGCTGCCAGTTTGTACACTGAATATGAGCCATAACACAAATTCAAAATGTTAAAACTTATCTAGTTTGGGAAAGAAAATGAAAAGTTAAGTGGATTCTAGAGCCTAGAGTGACAGTACAGTGGGTAAGAAGGCATTTGCCTTGTATGTAGCCTACCTGGGTTTGATCCCTGGCATTCCATTTGGTCCTCTGTGCCTACTAAAGATGGTCATTGAACATAGAGCCAGGGGTAACCCTTGAGCACTACCTGGTGTGCACAAAACCAAACCAAAACAAAAAAACTTAGGACTCAACTACCTAGCTTGAATTCTAACCATTTAGATTGATTAGACATTATTCTCTAAGTATGTGTGTGTGGCAGGGAAGGTATGAATGTCTATGGACAATTTCTCTCTGGCAGCCTATTCAACAAGTCCTCAAGGGTTTATGACTGTGAATCTGACTTGTATGTCTGTGTATGCCTAATGATCTATGAAAATTTTCAATTGAACTTGAAGCTTTAGGACTAGAATCCTCTTTGCCCTGTGCTGGCTTTGCTTTTGTAAAAAAAGGAAACAAAACAAATAAAAAGAACAAATAGTTATAAGACAAAAAACTTTTCTACTTAGTGTCTTGACCCACTGACTCTCTTTTCCTCTCTCCTGGCTCCAGAGGACCCACCTGGTAAGTTGGTCAGATGAGGACTCTGGGCTCAACCTGGCTTTAGCACCTGTTGTACATGTTGAATGGATGGGGACACTTTTTGGACACAGCTAGGATGTTATAAACACACATACAGGATTGGGGAGACTCTGGTAACATTTCCTGATCCCCTCCTCCCAAATCTGTTCAGGTCCCCTTCCAGCTTATACTCAACTTCAGAAGTCAGAACTCAAAATAATAGACTTAGGTCCTAAGAGAGCCACTTACCTTTCCAGACTCCCTGTGATAGATATTCAAGCACCTGGGAACTGTGGCTCACCACTATGCAGAAGGTGATTATGAATATGACAGGAAGGAAAGAGGACAGCCCAGACTGCTTCGCTGAATCACAGGAGGAGGGTGGGGTCAGGCTTAGAATACTGACCTTATACAAATGAATGTCAAGCCTTTCTCCCAGTCTGTGCCATATTACGCTGCTCTACACCTCTGAACTCCCCTAACAGAAGTGATTGAAATCCTGGCCAGACTCTGCTAGGTGTCTGGTCCAGGAGGGTCTTGTTGGCAAGTGTTGTTTCTGAAGTGTAACATTCTTTTTTGTTCATTCAGGAGGAGGAGTTCATCGATTGGTGGAGTAAATTCTTTGCCTCCTTAGGGGAGAGGGAAAAGTGTGGTTCCTACTTGGAGAAGGACTATGACACGCTAAAGGTGAGCTTACTCACTGTGCTTTCTTCAGTCTAAATGTGTGATGGGTTTATATGGGATGGGAAATGAGAGTGAGAATGGTCATGTCTAGTTTAGATCAAGAGTCAATGTGGGTAGAGCTAACCAGAAAATAAATTTTTGGAAGAATGCTGAAAAATATTCAAGTAAGTATAAGTTAAAATGATGTCAGGGATTTGTTTTTTAAATTCTATAAAAATAAAGGAAAAAAGGAAAAGGAAAAAAGAGGGGCTGGAGTGATAGCACAGTGGTAAAGCATTCGCCTTGCACGTGGCCAACATAGGACAGACACCAGATTGATTCCTGGCATTCCATATGGTTTCCTCGAGCCTGCCAGGAGCAATTTCTGAGCTCATAGCAGTAGTAACCCCTGAGCGATGCTAGGTGTGACCCCAAAACAAAACAAACAAACAAACAAAAAGAAATAAAAATAAAGAAAGAAAGGAGAAAAGAGTAAGGGTTCTCTGGTATAGTTTCAAAATAGAAAAATTTCTCAACATTGTGAAATATGAAAATTGATAAAGCTTTGAGATGAGTTATAGGGAGGGATTTTTGTTATATGTCCTGTCTCTTTTAGAATGATTTGAGATTTCCATAATTAGCTCATATTAAAAATAAAAAGAAAAGTTAGTTGAAGAGTGTATTTCTGACTCATACCCCAGTAACTAGGACAAAATGATATAGCAGATAGAACAATATGGTAGGACTAGAGCTACAGAGGTTAAAACGTTTGCCTTGAAGTGGTTGTTCTGGATATCTGAGAAAAATCTGCTGGCTGAAGCCTAGAATGGACACACCGAGGGGTGATTTCACAAGCAGTGAGAGTTGTCTTTCATACAATGGATGCTTCCAAATAAACTGTGCTCTAAGACTTGAAGGTGCAAGTTTGAGGCCTTTGGCAGCAGCAGTGGCTCTGCAGCAGAGGCCTCTTTAAGCAGCCTGTGCTTAGTTGACTGGGTAGTTGGGCGTGGGAGTGTAGGCAGAGAAACAGGATATTTGTGTACCATGAAGAAGGTCCGACACATTAGGTCTGGCATGTGGTTCTGTGGCTTTGCCAAAAATGAGAAAAATCAAGTAAAATTGAGGAGGACTGCCAGGGTGGCCCAAGGCCCTGGCCCCCTCACTGCTCTCTCAGATACCGGATGCTGAACTGGCACCCAGCCCTTCAGTTTGACCTCTCCAAGGAACTTACTGAGAGTATCCAAGGGAAAATGGGCTGTCCAAAACAAAATGCATTCAACCTGTTTCTGGGGGAAAACCAGACGGGAAGGAATACTGGTCCTTTAGGGACAAGTAAATTAAAGAAAACAACACCGTCACCAAAAGTCCTTTAAAAAATAGCCTGTAGCTTTATAGAGAAAGTGGAATACAAAGTGGAGTGGGGAGAGAAAGAGAAATAAAGAAACAGAGACAGAGATAGAGAGAGAGAGAAAAGAGAATTTTGGAAATTGCTAGCATAGGGGAAAATAACTAATAGGGCAAAAGGTAGAAAACAAAAATAATAGCAAGAAAATTAAACAAATTGTAGGAAATCACAAAAGGAAAAACATAAAAATGAATTAAAATCATCTTTCAAGTTCTAAGGTGTCTTAGTTAAAATTTACTATACCTGGGACCGGAGAGATAGCATGGAGGTAAGGCATTTGTCTTGCATGCAGAAGGACGATGGTTCGAATTCCGGCATCCCATATGGTCCCCTGAGCCTGCCAGAGTGATTTCTGAGCATAGAGCCCCTGAGTAACACCTGAGCGCTTTCGGGTGTGACCCCCCCCCAAATTTACTATAGCTTCTCTGAAAAATATTTCAGACTTAGAATAATTGTGACTTAGAATAGCTACCATATAAATATTTTGGCAAACATAATAGGGTAAATGCAAAACCAGAAAAAGCATAGAGTTTAAGGTAAAAAAAAATCAAACTAAATAAAATAGTGTATTATATAAATAAAAAATATACATTTTTATCAAATATATATACATATATATATAAACAGCCAACCCTATGCTTAGAATAAGTCTTGGATATATTTAAAGCAGACTGGTTAGTAATCTATAAATTGATATTTATACAAATGAAAATAATCACATGACAGAAGTTAAAGTTGCAATAGATATATTTTTTTTTTTTTTGGTTTTTGGGCCACACCCGGTAACGCTCAGGGGTTACTCCTGGCTATGTGCTCAGAAGTTGCTCCTGGCTTGGGGGACCATAAGGGACACCGGGGGATCGAACCGCGGTCTGTCCAAGGCTAGCGCAGGCAAGGCAGGCACCTTACCTTTAGCGCCACCGCCCGGCCCCTGCAATAGATATTTTAATGTACCTTTCTCCTAAACTCATGAGGTGGGTAATAGATAAAAAATAGAATATCTGTGTAGTATGGTAAATTTATGTAGGCTAATCAAAATTTATAGTATTTAAATGGAGAATAGAAATAAGATAAAAAAACTGGAGTATATATATTTCCTAATGCTCAAAAAATGCTTACAAAATTTGATCGCTATTAGTTTAGTAATATGTTACCAAGTGCATAAATCATACAAGTTACATTAAAATGTAATAAAATAAGAAATTAATAACAATGCTTAAACAAAAAAGTCCAAGCACTTGGAAATATAAAAAGTATTTTATTGGGACTTCCAGTATGGACATGGCTACATAAGTCAGCATTTTCCCCCTTTCTGCCTGGAAATCATTCAAACCCACAAACTCCATTTTCAGTAAAAGTTGGAAACAAATAAAACCCGCAGACTCCAAAATACATTTAACTGCTGTCCAAAGGCAACTGAGATTGGGTGGGATCCCACTTGACAGCAAATGAAGAGAAGATGCATGAAAATGATGAAAGGTCCTAGTGGTAGAAGATCTCAGGAAGCCTCATAATACTCATGAATGAGGGCTGTTTATTATTGAAGGCAGGTTAAAGATATATGGGAATTTGTTTTCTGTTCTTTCACATAATGTAACCTTGATATTTTCATTATACATAATTAAAAGTATAGTTCCTAAAATTAAAGTTCACCATAAACTAGTAAAACCCTATCTCTTGTTTGCAGTCATGGATTTGGGAAGATTAGAGATAGGTTCAGGCTAGTGACAAAAGCCTCTTAGGCTTGGTTGGGTTTAGAGAAGAGAAGATAGAGCTACACACAAAAATATCACACCAATGAGCCATATTTTCAGGAAATAGTGCAGGTGGGCACAAGGGAAATAACCAGTTTGGGAAAAACCAACATACTTAGTGACAAAAAAACAAAAACCAAAAACCCAGCATTAATTCAAAACTACGATAAAAAAAAAATAGAAGAGAAGCTACAAATTCAATCTTACCAAAAGAAGAATCTGTCTTCCCACCAGGAATATTTTGATGAGGAGCAGATGAGATGAGATATTTTGTTGTGAAATAATTAGAAATGTGGCAGTCAGGATGCAAACCAAAGAATGAAATAATTAAAGAAACAATGTAATGAAAAGACACTTAATAGAAACCGGTAGGATTTGGGAAAGGAGGGAAAAATGAAATTGGAAGGAGCACTGGTTGGAATGGTAACACTGAGAAATAGGAAGAAGCATAGAGGACAGAAATGGTCAAAGCAAACAAGATACAATGGAAATAAAATGTAAAAGAATTTTTAAAAATTGGATATAGAAGTCAAAGAAAGTAGATTTAACATTTGCATAATTGGAGTTTTTGAGCAATCAGAGCAAAACAAGGAAATATAAATAAATAAATGTACTAATTAAAAAATTACTGAAATGAAAGAACACCTTGTACAATATAAGGATGTAAAATTATGGGCAAACAAAACAAAATAAGCCTAAACCAGTGAACACTGATGACAGAATTAAGGTTATTCTGTCAGTGAATAGTGTGTGCATAGAAAAAAAAAGTTGTGAGGGTATAGAAAAAAGTCGAGAGATTCTTTTTGTTTTGAAAAAATGAAAGATAATGAAACTTACTTAAATAAAGTCCACCGTGTGTCAGGAAAACATAGAGTTAGATAGTCAGACCTGAGTCATCTTCAAGTATATGTTATTTAACTTGAGATATGAAGCAAGAATATTTTGGGGTGAGTAGTTGAACTTTCCCCAACCAAAAGTTTGACTTCATTAAAACTGTAAATAAATCAAAGTATCTTCAATTTTCCACAACTTCATTTAATATCTAGAGACAGCACAAAGATCCTGATGGTCACTAGACTATTTCTTACCCTATAAAATAGCATATTATTTAAAATTGGTATATAGTATAAACAAATAATATGTTTATATATAAATATAATAATGTAAAAGGATTTGAACAATAAACAGTCAAATATTAACATTATTGGATAAAATTGGTGATGAGAGGAGAGATAAAATTTGATTGTTTTATAATTGCTTTAGTAGGGAATTCATACATTTTGTTTCATATATTCTAAAAATATAAATGACCAATAGTATTATTAGTGTATATAAATTTGTGATAATATTACATCATAAACTCAAGATATTCTAGTTCTTAGGAGAACTTTATAAGCATAATCAGACACATACGCACACATGTGTATGCATACAAAAGATTGACCATACGGGCCCGGAGAGATTAGCACAGCGGCGTTTGCCTTGCAAGCAGCCAATCCAGGACCAAAGGTGGTTGGTTCGAATCCCGGTGTCCCATATGGTCCCCTGTGCCTGCCAGGAGCTATTTCTGAGCAGACAGCCAGGAGTAATCCCTGAGCAACACCGGGTGTGGCCCAAAAACAAAACAAACAAACAAAAAAAGATTGACCATACAATAAAACTTTGAAATAAGAATGTAATATAGATATATTTTGACCGAAAAATATATTAAATGTAAACCAGATCAAATTTATCTCTCATGCTGATACTAGTCATATAAATTACTTATTCATATCAAACTGTAAATCAGATATCAAAACAAAATATAACTCCAAATTAAAATTTTTACTAGAGTTGAACATAAGAGATTGGGAAAATGTTTGCTATGCAAATATAATGAAAAGAAAGCAAAAACTCCCCATGTAGTATTAGATATTATTTAGATCTCTCAAATAAAATAAGGCAGAGGACTGCACCTTATCAGCAAATGATTTAATTCTGAGATCTGATGCTTAAGAAAACATGGGTGAATAATACAATACCAATATTTGTGAAGTTGAAATTATAGGAGACTTTGGAAGAAATAGGGGCACATTGATAGGTAGGTAGTAAGAGATTTAAGTTTGCAATCTCTCAATTCTTGTCTCAGTTCTCCTCAAGAAGAGGAGTAAGGTGAGTGAATATAGAGGAGTGGGGGAATAATTAGCCAGATTAAACCTTATAATAGCTAGACTCCACCTTCTTGACTACCTCAGTTATAAAAGTTAATCATGTAACAGGCACAGAGAAAAGCATAATAAATTACCAAAATAGTCAGTATTCCTATTTTTTTCTGATTATAGTGTCAAAATTAGAAATGAACAAGATCAAGGTATCCCAAAGACTCTTATATTTAAAAAAAAAATCACTCTTTTTGACCAATTCTTGATGAGGGAGAAAATACAAACTGAAATTTCAGAATATCTGAAAACAATGACAAAATGCTACATACGTGAGCTTACTGGTTTATAGCTAAAGCAATATCCATAAGGATTTATAGCTGTAAACACTTTTGTTAATTAAATGAAAGAAAATTATTCGTATCACTCTGATTAAATAATAAAACTATAACTAATTAGAGACTTCCCAGGGAATGAGAACAGAAACATAAAACAAAATAAAGGGGAGAAGTTGAAGCAGTTTCATAGCAGTAAATATTTTGCCTATGAGAAAACTAGGTGCAAAGTACAGAAAGCTTCAAGTGAAAAAGTTAGAATTAAAAGAAAACAAAATAAAACTTAAAAAAGAACAGGGAAGAATATAAAAAAGAAAAAAATGACAGAATTGATATATCAAAGAACTGATCCTTGGATGGAATCAACTAAATGGATTGCCCTCCAATTAAGTATGACTAAGAGAAGTAGATAAAAACAAAGCCAAGATCCTTTATGAAAACATAACACTGCAGTAATGGAGAGTTAAATTTTTTAGGGATAATTCTGAGTATGTCTCCATGCTAATAGATTTGCAAATCTTTTTGAACTCATTTAAAGGAAAAGAAAAATACCAGACTGTTTCAAAAAGCAACAAAGTATGGAAGAAACAAGAAAATTGGTAAAGAATAACTCGAAAGAGAAAGTTGGAGCCAGTGGATCATGAAAGGAATTTTCCTAAATTTCATAGAATGATTAATTTCTGTGATCTATTCCAGGATAGAGGAGAGAAATGAAAAGGTAGAAAGCCTTGATTTTTATAGAACTAGAATTATTTTACCACTAAAATCTGATAAAGACCACCCATACATAGCAACCTCACTCATGGAACACATATAAGTACTAAATTTTAAATAAATAATAGCAAATGGAATCTAACCACATATTAAAATAGTAAGTCTGAATAGCCAAATTGACTTTAATCCAGGAATGCAAATAATTCAACATTAGGAAATCATTAGTAATATTTATCATATTAGTAGGTAAAGTTAGCAAAATATTTATTCAGTAGATACTGAGAAAAACTGATAAAAATTCATTATTGATAACTGATAAAGACAAGTAATACAGTGATAATAAAAGGAATTTCTTTAATGTTACTAAAGAATATCTCTGAAATCAACCAGGCAGTGTCCAACTTTATGATGTGTATCCCCTAAAATTGGATGTTACAGTTCTCAATAAGTGTCATAGGAACATTTGTTTGGGAAGAGAGACTTTAACTTATTGATTATAGATTATTGAAGCATTCTGTGATTCAATATATGCTAAAATGCTGAGTGAAATATGGGGTCAGTCCTATCCAAAGACAGAAAACACCTTACCACGGTCACTTTGGCTATTGTCACCCCCCATATTGTCTTATATGTACAAACAACTTCAGTAAGTTAACAAAATGCAATATGTTATTCATTTTGAGAAAGAAAACAAAAAAATCTAACTGTGCAGTTGACTTACTTGTCTATTCGAAGAGCAAGGGAATCAAGGGAAAAATTAAAATGATCAAAATGTCCCAGTTAGTTAACTGTGCTATGACTCAGAGATCCAAGGGGAAGACTCACATTCTTAAGAATAACCAAAAAAAAAATTAACTGGGAACAATCTAGGAATAAACTCAATAAGATGCAGCCTCTACAGAAAGGTAATTATAAATCATAATAAAATAAATGGAACAAGTTAATAATCAGATGATATAGTGAATACGGTGAAGATATCAATACCCTCTCTAAAATTAAAGTTGAATTTGGATCTAACAAAAATCCCAAAGACACATTTGTCTAAGGTTGGATTGAGTGTTTCAAGATTTTATTTGAAAATAAGTAAAAGCATATCCTTGAAAAGGGAAATTTTCACTAGTAGATGACACTTCCCTGACCACTACCAGGAAAGACCTCGAGTACAGAGCCCTTGATTACCAGCATTGGGTGTGGCAACCCCCACCCAGGAGGCAAGCCAAGAGAACAAAATGGATCATACAAATGTAAGAATCTTAAACGTTTGGGACATAATACATATGTAAGGGAGAAATAGTTTAAAAATATAATGCATAGGTAATCAAATATTCTTTTTGGTTAAAACAGTTAAATTTTCTTTTCTTTTTTTTCTTTTTTCTTTTATTTTGCTTTTTGGCCCACGCCCAGTGATGCTCAGGGGTTATTCCTGGCTATGCACTCATAAATCGGTCCTGGCTAGGAGGACCATATGGGATGCTCAGGATCAAACCAAGGTCCATCTTGGTTCAGCTTCATGAAAGGCAAATGCCCTATCGCTGCGCTATTGCTCTGGCCCCAAAACAGTTAAATTTTTATCTTGTACTACTGTAAAAAGAAGTAAAGAGCAACATATATTCATATATATATATGTAATAATAAGAATGTACGTATTAAAATGTATTTTTTAAAAATTATATATACCAAATGTTAACCAAGGTAAATTAGTAATTTTGGCAGAATCAGAAGTTATGGCAAAACAACTATTTATTTACATATACTTTATTTTCTGATTTTCAATAATAAATCTGATTCACTTACATAAATATTTTGGAAGAGAGAGAAGTTGGACTTCATGGTAGAAGTCCAACATTTGAGCTAGAATTACATGAGAAATAATATTTCTTAAGATGACAAAGGGACCTCCCTGATTTTTTTCTTTATTTAAACATCTTGATTACAAATATGATTGTGATTAGGTTTCAGTCATGTAAAGGACAACCCTCTTCACCAGTGCAACATTCCTACCACCAATGTCCCAAATCTCCATCCCACCCCACCCCCACCTGTACTCTAGACAGGCTTTCCAGTTCCCTCATTCATTCACATGATTATGGTAGTTCTCAGTGTAGTTATTTCTATAACTGCACTCACCACTCTTTGTGGTGAGCTTCATAAAGTGACCTGGAAGTTCCAGCCCTCCTCTCATTGTCTCTGAGGATTGTTGCAAAAGTGACTTTTATTTTTCTTAAAACCCGTAGATGAGACTATTCAGTGTCTCTCTCTCTCTCCCTCTGACTTATTTCACTCAACATGATAGATTCCATGTACATCCATGTATAGGAAAATTTCATGACTTTCATCTCTCCTGACAGCTGCATAATATTTCATTGTGCATATGTACCACAGTTTCTTTAGTCATTTGTCTGTTGAAGGGCATCTTGGTTGTTTCCAGAGCCTGGCTATTGTGGTTGTTTCCAGAGCCTGGCTATTGTGAATAATGCTGCAATAAATATAGGTGTGAGGAAGGGGTTTTTGTATTGTGTTCTTGTGTTCTTAGGGTATATCCCTAGGAGTGGAATAGCTGGGTCGAATGGGAGCTCAATTTCCAGATTTTGGAGGAATCTCCATATCGCTTTCCATAGAGGTTGGACTAGACCGCATTCCCACCAGCAGTGGATAAGAGTTCCTTTCTCTCCACATCCCCGCCAGCACTGATTGTTCTCATTCTTTGTGATGTGCGCCAATCTCTGTGGTGTGAGGTGGTATCTCATAGTTGTTTTGATTTGCATCTCCCTGATGATTAGTGACAAGGAGCATTTTTTTCATGTGCCTTTTGGCCATTTGTATTTTTTTTTTATCAAAGTGTCTGTTCATTTCTTCTCCCCATTTTTTGATGGGATTAGATGTTTTTTTCTTGTAAAGTTCTGTAAGTGCCCTGTATATTTTGGATATTAGCCTCTTATCTGATGGGTATTGGCTGAATAGTTTCTCCCACACGGTGGGTGGCTCTTGTATCCTGGGCACTATTTCTTTTGAGGTGCAGAAGCTTCTCAGCTTAATGTATTCCCATCTGTTTATCTCTGCTTCCACTTGTTTGGAAAGTGCAGTTTCCTCCTTGAAGATGCCTTTAGTCTCAATGTCATGGAGTGTTTTACCTACGTGTTGTTCTATATACCTTATGGTATCAGGTCTGATATCCAGGTCTTTAATCCATTTGGATTTTACCTTCGTACATGATGTTAACTGGGGGGACCCTCCTGATTTATCTTGTCTGTCACTCTCAGAATTTAGTATGCACATTGCATTATTTAATAATACCACTTATTTGGTACCTTTAATCATTGGTAGTAGAAAACAACTGCCTCATTGAAACTGAACTAAGTAATTCTAAAACATTTCTCCAGAGGGCTGGAGAGATAGCATGAAGGTAATGTGTTTGCCTTGCATGCAGAAGAACGGTGGTTCGAATCCCGGCATCCCAGATGATCCCCCGAGTCTGCCAGGAGTAATCCCTGAGTGTTGCCAGGTGTGACTCAAAAACCAAAAACCGAAAAAAAAAACCCACAAAAAAAACAAAATAACACTTTTCCAATAAATACAAATTAATGGCTGTTTGAGAAGAGGAAAATTAAAGTTCACTTCTTCTAGTGATGTTCAAAAAGCTTATTCAGCTTGGTAATTGATACTACTGCCATTGGAAAATCCTAAAGAACATTTTTCTCTCAAGTGCTAACCTGAGTCTTTTCCAGATGTCTGCCTGTAGCTGATCTAAAAAGTCAGTCATCCTTTATTGAGTGTGAAATAATTCTCTTAAAAAATGCACCATATGTAGATGACTCTTAGGTACCTAGAATATTTAACTTCATGGAAAAGTCCATTTCCTAATGATCAATGTCTTCCACCTTCAACCCCCTTAACTCCTATTGTTCTCAAATTTTTCATCTTTGCCTCTGTTCTCCCTCCTCTACCCTCCTTTCTTCTTGGCTCCCTCTCTTTGTTCCACCCCTCTCATCTACCCTCCTGTTGCCTTTGTTGGGCCAATTCCCTTTTGTCTCATTCTCTCCTCTGTCCTTATCTTCCTTTCTTTATTCTGACTTTGTCCTCTTTCCCTCTCTTTCCTGGTGGCTCTTTACCACCCCATTCCCTTTCTCTTTTTTTGTCCCCTTTTCTGATTCTCAAATATGACAGGTCTATGACACACAACTGGAGAACGTGGAAGCCTTTGAGGGCCTGTCAGACTTTTGTAATACCTTCAAGCTCTACCGGGGCAAGACTCAGGAGGAGACAGAGGATCCATCCATCATTGGGGAATTTAAGGTATGGGGTTTACTATGTGACTTGATGTGAGTTAGAATGAAGGCACCGAGACTTGGAGTACAGTAGTAAGTGAAGGAGGCAGAGACAGGGCTGCTGTGGTCGTGACAATTATAAGACTGAGCTGTGGATGGTAGCCAAATGGATTTTGGAGGTGGTGACCATGACACTGCAATGCAGATAGATGCACTGCATGATGGTGGAGATGGGATGGCACTGGATTTGGTCATCATAACAAAAAAAAAGTGGTGGTAATGAGGGCTTAGATGAATAGTGGTTATTATGGTGTATTAATGGCAAGGATGATAATCATGAAAACTGATCTTTTCAGGGCCACTTCAAAATTTATCCCCTTCCAGAAGATCCCTCTGTCCCTATGCCCCCTCGACAGTTTCACCAGCTGGCTGCCCAGGGACCCCAGGAATGTCTGGTCCGCATCTACATCATTCGAGCATTTGGCCTGCAGCCCAAGGACCCCAATGGGAAGGTACCACTCCAAAAGCCCTCATTATCCCCAGAATAGCATACTGGGGCACAAAAGGGTTGCAGGGTCTAAACCCAATTTTTGCTCACAGTGGGGACTTGGGGAAACCCCATGAACAGGGCTGAGATGGGACTAGATGAAGTTCCAGCAAGGGTCACATACTCTGAAAGGCCCATCCCTAAATGAGTAACACTGTCCCCTGGGAGGGAGGGCTCCAGTGATCCGGGTAGTAGCCTCAGGTGCAGTTGTGGGTGCTTTCTATTCACTTAAAGAAAGTAA
This sequence comes from Suncus etruscus, assembly GCF_024139225.1. Classification (NCBI taxonomy): domain Eukaryota; kingdom Metazoa; phylum Chordata; class Mammalia; order Eulipotyphla; family Soricidae; genus Suncus; species Suncus etruscus. The sequence goes on along the minus strand of NC_064859.1, from coordinate 23,361,011 downwards.
TTTTCCCAGGAATGGACTAGGGGGACAAAGAGTGACATTTCTTTGAAAAGAGATATGGTAGCCAAATCCAACCTAAACCTCTGCTAGGAGGTTAGAGAAGTAAAAGTCAGTCTAAGACTTTGGTCTATGAGGAAGGTATTTTAGGGGGAACAGGATGCTGAGCAATGAGAGCTGTTTCTGAGTGGGGGGGGGTCAAAAATTGGAGGATTTGGAAGAAGGGAGAGGGCATAAAGGGAAATGAGGAGATGGGTGGGAGCTGAACTTGGGGGGCCTTGGGTAGCGAGGAGGAGGTAAGAAGTGGTGGGGCTGCAGCAGGCTCAGTAAGCTGAAGGGAGAGATCCTGTCTTTGTTTCACTGGATATTTTGTTCGCTGTGGACTGTTAGCACTTGTTTTCCTTTTGTAAATACTGAATTAAAATATTATCTTGATTCCTGAGTTTTGGGGCACTCTGAAGTTTGGTGCCTGACTCCAACCCCTTATCTCTCTAGTCTTTACCCTGTGTTGGAGGAAGACATGGGGATGAAGTTATGGGGGGAGGAGGAGAGTGGCAGAATAAAGGTGGGGATAGGAAGGATGAGGAAAGAAGTTTTAGGATTGGGGGATCTGGGGAGCTCAGAGGTTTGAGGCTGGGTCCTTTCTCACATGGATGCAACCTTAGCAGTGCCCTAGTGAACCCTCCATCTGCCCCACACCAAATGAAAAGATTTTTCAGGCAAGAAGTCATATTGGGGGCCAGAGAGATAGCACAGTGGTAGGGTGTTTGCCTTGCAAGCGACCACCCGGGACTGATGTTAGTTTGAATCTCAGCATCTCATATGGTCCCCTGTGCCTGCCAGGAGCGATTTCTGAGCATAGAGCCAGAAGTAACCTCTGAGCGCCTCCAGGTTTGGCCTCAAAACAAAAACAAAAATAGTCGTGTCAGGCCTGTTCTTTCATGCTGTGAGATCACAGGACAGGGGGAGTAGGCCCTGTGTAGGAATCCCCTCATAGCCTCCAAGACTTGGCAGTGACCCATAGGCAGTTTGTCTTTGCTGATCCCAGCAGCCTCTTGGAGACTGCTGGTAGCAGGAGATATTCAGGGAAGATCCCCCTGAGTTGGATTGGGCTGACAGAGCCTTGAGCATCTTTTTCCCTTTCTCCCTGCTGCTGCTGCAGGGGACCCAGAGAAAATCCCAGCCTGACTTACACATATGTGAGGCAAACCTGGTTTTTTGAGGCCGTGAGCTTGGGTACCTCCTGCCTTCTCTTGATGGTGCTGTGAATTGGAGTTCTGATGGGCCTGGAGGCTCTTCTCTATAACTAGAAGTCCTCAAAGCCCAGAGGAGCCCAAGGGGTGGTGTGCTGGACAGGATGCAGGACAGCAGCTCTTTGATGGCCCTGGGTCAGAGGCTGTGACTTTTTGGGAAGACATTTTACTCAGTGTTCCTGTCCCCTGCTCTAGTGTGACCCTTACATCAAGATCTCCATTGGGAAGAAGACAGTGAGTGACCAAGACAACTATATTCCCTGTACATTGGAGCCTGAGTTTGGAAAGTAAGTTGGGACTCATGGGATGGGGTTGAGTTTCCAGTCTGGATGACCCTCCATACTGACTGGGATATGTGCTGGCAAATCCAGGACAGAGCTGAGGTCCCTAAATCTTAGCTATCTGTGGCAATAAAATTGCAGCTTTCTTATCATCATGCACCAAAAGTTTGAATCTTGACACATAACTAGTGGCCTCATAAGGTCAGAAATTTAAATGGAAACCCAGAACATTGAACTTGCTCATTACTTTCTTACTTTACTTTGGAATACTTTATATATATACATATATATATACATATATATATATATATATATAATTTTTAAAGTTAATTTCCCATTTTTTGTTTTTGTTTTTGTTTTGTTTTGTTTTGTTTTGGGGTCACACTTGGTGGTGCTAAAGGGTCATTTCTGGCTCTCTACTCAGAAGTTGCTACTGGCAGGCACGAGGGACCATATAGGATGCAGGGATTAAAACCTCTGTCCATTCTGGATAGGCTGCTTGCAAGGCAAAAGCCCTACAGCTGTGCTATATTTCAGGCCCTTTTGTTTGTTTTGTTTTGGGTTTGGGGCCACACAGCAGTGCTCCTGTTAGCTCTGTGCTCAGGAGTGACCCCTGGAGGTACTTAGGGGACTATGCAGTGCCAGGAATACAACAAGGGAAGGTCTTATGCAAGGCAAGTAAGTGCTTATACCCTGTGCTATCTCTTTGAATCCTAGAATATTTTTAGATTGACAGAAAAGCCATACAGCCAAGCATTCTTCCAATGCTTCTCATGCAGCTGAACATCTTGAAAACATGCCCTCAAATAATATCATGTGGATCTTAAGTATGACTTTTTTTTTGGTTTTTGGATCACACCCAGTGATGCTCAAGGGTTATTCCTGGCTATGCATTCAAAAGTTGCTCCTGACTTGAGGGACCATATGGGACCCCAGGGATTGAACCAAGGTCCGTTCTGGGTCAGCGACATGTAAGGCAAACGCCCTACCACTGTGCTATCTCTCCCACCCAAGTATGACTTTTATTTTTTAATTTCTGACCAATTTTAGAACAAATGGCCTTGCAGGTAGTGGCATTATTTGAGAACCTGCTGCACAAGTTCTTTATCACGTCAATCAGTGCCCCCCCCCTGGCATGCCCATGGTACATTTGTCAAAATGAACAAAGAGACAGACACTGCTCCACTATCTTAAAAGGAAATTGGAGATTTTATCTGGGTTCTGTGACTTTTCCCATTCATGTCCTTTCATTGTTCCAGGATCTTGTCCAGGACCTCCCATCACACTGTCCTGGTTTCCTTTCACTGTTCAATGCTTGTGCAGTGTGTTTAGTAAAGGAAAGTCATGGCCCCTGGCTAGGAAACTGCTTCCTGCAATCTTAGTACTAAGAAAAGAAGCTGGGTGTCAGCTGTAATCTTGGGGTGAAGGGGCACTACCTTCTTTCTTCACCTTTTGTATCATGCAGGGTCTATGTCAGGGCTCAGAGCATGAAAAGAGTGGTTATCATTGAATCACTCAAAAATCTTCCCTTTATCCCACTCAGAAGTACGTATGTCATCCAGGAGAACCCAAAGGGGGTGCCATTCTGGTCTAGAGCAGTGAAACCTGGTTCTAAAGTTGATGTGACTTGTCTCCTAGTGTTCTGCTGAAAAGTTAAGTTTTCAGTTTTTATCAGTCAGGTGGTTGCTATGTACTTAGCAGAGATATGAGAGAATCTCTCTCTCTCTCTCTCTCTCTCTCTCTCTCTCTCTCACACACACACACACACACACACACACACACACACACACAAGACACAGACCAGCTCTGAGCAAAGTCTCCCACAGTATGGATAGTAGGAAGAGGATATCTTTCAGCCTCTGTTCCTGCCTTAGTGCCCACCATCCGCACTGTGCACCCCACTGTGCCCTATCTAGACAGCATGCATTGCTGACCATGGCGTACCCCTGTTCCTACAGGATGTTTGAGCTCACCTGCTCGCTGCCTTTGGAGAAGGACCTGAGGATCGCCCTCTATGACTATGACCTCCTTTCTAAGGATGAGAAGATTGGGGAGACACTCATTGATCTGGAGAACAGGCTGCTATCCAAGTTTGGAGCTCGCTGTGGACTTCCACAAACCTACTGTGTGTAGGTGCACAGGGAACCTGCACATCTCCCCATTGCCCCTTGAATACGGGATTGGGCTGGCCTCACCTCAAATCATTCCCTCAGCCCATGTGGGGTCTTGTCCCTACTCCATAGACCAAGAAACAGACCTAGGGAGGTGATGACTAGTGAGGGTTGGAATAGCCTGTCTGACTTTCAGAACTTGGCTCTTTTAATCCAGTTTTTCTTAGGGGTCTTCCAAGGGCTGAGAGGGAAGGTGAAGAAAGAACTCATGTCAGGACTTATGTCAGGAGAACTCGCCTCTGGGTGGCCCTACCTTCTTTCCTGACAGCTTCAGTCTCATTAATTTTTGGGGGGGATTCTTTCCGAGTGGTGAATCTCTGCCAAGCCAGCAGATGATTTGTTGTGAGGGCCCAGACACAGTGACACTAGTGCTTGTGTTGCCAGGGACTGTCTGGGACCCTGAAAGTATAAGGGATTACTAGGGCTGCACCCAGTGATGCTCAGGGTACCAGGTGGTACCAGGGATTGAGCCACAGTTAGTTAGGGTGCATGCCAGTTGCTGTCCCATCTCCCAGTCTCTAAATCTGGACATTGGGAGCATCTGAGTTTCATCTCAATTAGCCACACCCTCCTGTCTCCAGTCTCAGTTATCCTTCTGTGCATTGGGATGTCCTATCCTGAAGAGTGACCATGCGCTCTGTTAAGGTGGAGATGGTTGGGCTGGGGAGTGTCTACAGGCCACCACATGCTTCTATTCTTGGGTGTACTCGGAGTCTATTCCTCTTGCTTTTGTGTTTGGACTGCAGCTCTGGACCCAACCAGTGGAGAGACCAGCTCCGGCCCTCACAGCTCCTGCATCTTCTGTGCCAGCAGCGGCGCCTCAAGGCCCCCATCTACAAGCCTGACCGCCTTGTATTTCAGGACAAAGAATACACAATTGGAGATATAGGTGAGCTTCCCTCAGGCCTGGACCTCTCCCTGGGCTTCTCCCACTGGGCTAGAAAGTGTGGGCTAGTGTCTCTACTGCAGCCTAGAGGGGTGGCACATGTACTCATCACTTTGAGGACCTGTGTTCTTCCTTGTGATGACATTGTGACAGTAGACATCATGGTGTGGCTGGGATCCTGGTTGAGGATATGGTAGGTTTGGGACTGAGGCCAAAGCAGGGCTGGGCCCATGGGTATGGAGGCACTGGATGCTGAATGTGAAACCATATCAGTCATGGTTGGAATCTATATACTTCACGAGTAAAGAAGAAAAGTCTCATGGCTCAAATCCAAGGGATTGGGGAGATGCGGGTCTGGGAGCAAATGCCAACATGTGAAATAATCTATATAGATTGAAAGGAAATAAAATAGGCTCAGGAAATTTCCACCATAAGCCAAGAGATACTAACAGGCAGTCCTACCAGCTGTGGAAAAAAAATTGAAAAGGATTTCTCCTTGAGACCTGGGTTCTTCTTTGGGAAGCAAAAGACAACCCCCTAAGGTGGAGAACAGGAATGGTAAGGGACCAATCCAAAAGGTGCTTCAACCCAAAGGTGCTTCCAGTTCAATGAGTGACAGCACCAACAAAGAATTATCCTGAATAGAATGAAACCCCAGACTACAACATCGGAGTTGGCTCTCAGACTTGGCTGGAGTTTGGGGTGTAGTGTAGCTTGGAGGAACAGTTTTCTTCTTGAATTACACTAGCTGCCAACTTGACCTTGATGATAACTTGAACCCCTGCTCTACTACCCCCCATCAGGCTCCTGTCCCCAAAATATGAAAAGGGGCACCGGGAAATTGTTATTTGCTGCTCATGTCTACATATCCCCAACTGTGTCCCAAACTGTATGTGTATTGGCATGAGTCCATCCCATATCCCCATTCCCTGGATCCTCTCAGATACCTTGAAAAGGTTGGCCAGACAACTGGCCTTGAATTGTTGCAGTGTCAGATCTGTGGATATTAGCAGATACTGAGGTTCTGGGAGGGGAAAAGGAGATGACTTTGACCTCCCTGACCACTCTCCCCTACCATCCTCCTCCTGTTTCAACCTATGGCTGATTCCTGCCTGGTCACCTGGCCCCACCATGACAGACCCATATTCTCCATTCCTCTTATCCATGTACCATCCTCTGTCCCAGACAACACTTGTCCCTTCCATTGTCCATGCTCCAACCTCTGTTCCTGGCCCTCCTCATCACCTCTGCTTGCCTGAGAGCTGCTTTAGCACTGGCTCAGGCCCAGGGTTATCAGTTTCTAGGACTCTAGTCAGAGAATTCGAGAGGCACAGAGACCCTACATCTGTCTGTTTGGGGGGTTGTTGAAGCTGGGTATACTGACCTGCCCAATATTATCTTGCCTATTAAAGCAACTGAGTTGGACCTAAGAAGGACAGGTGGGAGGGGACACATATATTTCCTACAGGGTCATTAACTCAACTGTTCCCCAACTTCACTACTGCTTTGGACCCAACTTCTGGGCTCTGGGAATTGGGTTTATCCCAGCACTTACCTTTTAGGGTTGTGGGAATGAAACCTATTGACATTTATGAAAAGCAGTGATGATTTCTGCTTCATACCTCTTCTTAACACCAGTAACAATTGCTCTTGTGTTGGCCATGAATAGAACAGCTCACTGACCCCAAGGGAAATAGATGTCAGAATTGGAAACAGGTCACAGAGATGGACAGGCAGGGAGTACAAGTGGAGAAAAGGAAGAAGAGCTTCCAGAAGAGACTTGGTCAAAGTGATACATTAAGGACTGAAATTTAAAGCCTGAAGTCCCAGAAAAGAGAAAATTTTAGTCAGTGTTTCTGGGCTGGGGCCTAGGTTCTTCTGAGGCCCTCAGCAATGCTCAGATGTCTTACTGAGAACTGAGACATTTTTCCTCTCTGGCACAGAGGCTGGCAGGGCCCCAAACCCACACCTGGGGCCAGTGGAGGAGCGCCTTGCCCTGCATGTGCTGCAGCAGCAGGGACTGGTTCCTGAGCATGTGGAGTCCCGGTCTCTCTACAGCCCCTTGCAACCAGATATCGAACAGGTAGGCCATGACCTTTGAGGACCCCTGCATATTCCTCTCCCACCAAGACTACAAGGACATTCAAGGAAATTTCACATTGGCCAATCCTTTCCTACTTATATCTTGTGTGGTCTTAGGCCTTGCCCCATCCTGGCTCTCTGCCCCCAACTCTATAGAGCCTGAAAAATGAGCCTGTTTTCCCCTCACCTGGTGAGAAGGGCCTGGGAGAATCCTGAATTCTCACATTTCCACACTATCACAGGATGCCCTGCCTGGTCAGTGACATCCCGGATGGTTGGTCTGTGCTGGGCTACAGCTCCTGATAGCAGAAGGACAGAGCTTCAGAGAGTGGCCCACAAAGCCCAGGACATCCCCTGTGCAGGAAAGGTCACTGGAAGCTGAGCTCAGGACAGTGTCCTGCAGAGGCCAGTGCAGTCTGACTTGTTTGCTCTTTTTGTTCTTTTGGAAATGCCCAGTGGTGCTCAGGCTCTACTCCTGATTAGTGTGTGGTCCTGATGAAACTTTTAAGCCCTTGGTTTGGTATAGGGGCAGGAGGGGAGAAAGTCTTAGGTGCTGCCTTGATGAACTGCTATGACTATGTCTCTGCTGCCAGGACTGAGAGCCCTTCCCCAACCTTCCCTTTGAGGGGGTGGCCCTAGCCACATCCCAGGAGGCACAGCAGGTGATGAATGTCATCCTGAGTGTGCACTTAGTTCAGAGACCCTGTGAAGATGGCTTTATCATGTGTCTTCTGGGAATAGAAATTCCCCCCAGATGGCAAGAGGGAAATCCTTGGTGTTCCCTGTGTAAACGTGTTCTCTGACCTTTCCAACTTTACTGTCTCATATTAACTGTTCTCTTGGCCTCAGACCCTTTTCTATCCTTTGGCATCTGACACACCCAGACTTAACTCCTATTACTGCTTGATTCTTGATCCCCAGGCTGGGCTTCAGGTCAGCAGTGGGCATCCTGTATAGGGATGCTCCCATGGGACAATGAACCTTTATTTGCCCAGATTTGTGTTCTATCTGCCTCATACCGCAGTGTCTGGCCCAGAACAAATGCTCACCAAGTGGATGTTTCTCAGAAAGGCTCCTGAGAGCCCACAGTTCTGTCTCCCCAGGGGAAGCTGCAGATGTGGATTGACCTGTTTCCAAAGGCCCTAGGACGGCCTGGACCTCCCTTCAACATCACCCCCAGGAGAGCCAAGAGGTGACTTAGCTCAGCTGTATGCTCAGTACTTGTGGGCCATGGGGGGAAAGTGGGAGGTATCGGGCAGTGAGGTGGCTGCACCTAGAGACAGATGTGGCCAAGAGGTCGCTTGGTCCAGGCTTTGGGCCACTTAGAATGCAGACCACTTGCTCCTGTGTGGGATGGCCAGGCTGGCGTTAGTCTCTTTGGGTGAGACTTCTCTTCTCACACAAGGACATGTCCTCCTGCACAGATTTTTCCTACGTTGTATAATCTGGAACACCAAGGATGTGATCCTGGACGACCTGAGCATAACAGGGGAGAAGATGAGTGACATCTACGTGAAGGGGTAGGGCCCACCCCCTCTCTCCTGCCCCTCCACTGGGGAGAGAAGTGGGAACAAGGAGGAAGGAGGCAACCTAGTTTGCTGTGGGGAGGTGGTTCTCATGCCAGGTTTGTTATTTTTGCTATCACAAAGCTAAGGGGTCATTCTAGAGAAGTCAGAATGTCCCAAGTTCAGGACATATCTGGCATGCCATGTTGAGTTTGGAGGATGCTCTTTGCTATACCAAGTTAATTTGCCTTCTTTAATACTCATCTGACTACCTTGAGGGTGTATATTGTCATGAAAACATAATTACAAATATTTTCTAAAATGTGTATTGCCTAGTTGGATGGTTGGATTTGAGGAACACAAGCAAAAGACAGATGTGCATTACCGATCTTTGGGTGGTGAAGGCAACTTTAACTGGAGGTTCATTTTCCCCTTCGACTACCTACCGGCTGAGCAAATGTGCACCATCTCTAAGAAGGTGAGTGCCTTTCCTGTTCCCAGCATAGCTGCTTCCAGAGCATTCTAATACTAGCTGGTCCCTTCACTGCTGCTTCATCACTGTTAGTCATCACCATGACTCTACTATTACCTATATTCATAACTATTGCCCTCATTACTTTCTTTGTCCCCACCATTGTCACCATCACTATTACCAGTGTCATTGTTCCATCACTGTCAATGCTGTCACTAGCATTTTCCCCATTGCTATCAATGTTACCATTTACTTTGTCCCCATAACTGCCAGTGTCACCACATCTCTGTCACTTCTTTCACTCCATCCTCACTAGCACCACCACCAGCTCACCATCAGCTGTCAGTCTTACAGTGCCACATGCTGCCCAATTTCTTACTCTGTGCAGTACCCATCCAGGCTTCTCAGCCAGAGTGCCAGTATGCCTTTCTGTCTCCAGTGCTCCTTGTTCTGTAGGTTGGTTGTTGGCCCTGAGAACTCTGGCTGCAGGCAGGGGCTTAGGGACCCTGTGTACTGGCTTTGGTCTCATCTGAATCTTCAATTCTTGACTCCTAAGATGGGAGGAAACATGTCTCCTCCATGATGGTTCCATACTGTTCTTAGAGGCCAATCCCAGAATACAGAAGAGAGGCCTCAAGAGCAGATGGAACCTCTTTGGAGCTTTTTGACCATCTGTATCCCACTTAGAACCAGTTTTTAATGTGAGGTGCTGTTCCAAATTCTCTCTCTCTCTCTCTCTCTCTCTCTCTCTCTCTCTCTCTCTCTCTCTCTCTCTCTCTCTCTCTCTCTCTCTCTCTCTCCCCCTCTTCCTCTCCCTCTCCCTCTCTCCCCCATTCCTGAAGGTATTTCAATACCAGGTCCATGAGTGGAGTGGATGAAGCCAGCTCCTATTCAAACTCCCTACTCCAAAAAAATCTATTTAATATATTGTTTTTGGATAAAGGACATATCAGATATTGAACTGATAAGAGCAAATGCTGTGCTTGATCTTAGCTAAAAGTCCTAGAAGTGATCCAAGTTCCTTCTTGAGTGGTTACATAGTATCTAACTGCAAAGCTCCTAGAATTTTTTTTCTCTAAATGGCCCATGTCCTTTTTTTCCTTCCAGTTTTCTTCACTGCATTTCCACAGGACCCTTTCAGGAGTGGTTGAACTATAGAGAAATCTGAAAGTTTCATTTGCACACTGAAAGCATCAAACAAAAGAAAATGTGCCTTAAACAAAACAAAGTGCATTCTGTCACTTAGGGAATGCTCCTTGAATCTTCCAGAAGACAGAATTTAGCAACATCCCTGGGTCTATGCAGTCCAAGAGAGCCTAGACTGTGTATAGACTTGGTCTCATTGGCCTTTCCTCAGAATATTTGTACATTACATTTTCAGAGCAAAGCAGATGCTGCATTTGTTGAGGTCACTCCATAACCATTTCTCCAAACACCATTTCTCTGCTGTGAACATGGGGGCAGTGGGACCTGGGGAAGTTGGGGTAAGGGCACTAGACATCCCATCTTTAGGGGTTCACTAAGCCCTGGGAAGGTCTGGATGTTCAAATATGCAGCAGGAAAACCCAGCACTGCGACAGGTGGAAACAAGGGCAAGGAACATTTTTAGAATCTCCTACCATGCAGGAAGAGAGAATTTCCTGGCTCTGTAGTAAGTGATAGGAAATGAGTGAAATAGATTAAAGTTAGGAACTGAGTTAAAGGAAGCCGCAGCTGCGGCTGTGGTTTGAGAATCTGAAGTGACTCCATTAGGGCAATAATGGGTGTGATTCCTTGCATGGTGGCCCCCACCCCAAAGATAGCTCAGAGACTTGGGCTGACCATGGGGGAAAATAGGCCTTAGAGGTAGAAGAAGAGCCTATGGGTGCTGTTGGGGAGGAGGTTAGAGGAGGAAGAGCACTAATGGGCTTCCAGAGAGACTCCCTAGAGTGAGAGGGAAGGGAGACAAGCCAGCAAGGAAGGTGGGTACATAGGCAAGCTGGGCTGCAGGAGAGGGAGGGAGAAACTGGCTAGACCCAGCCAGATGGAAGTGTCTCAGAGGCAGGTGGGGTGTTGGGGCACTAGGGTGCTGTCTAGGCTAAAGGCTGGGTCAGAGTTGGGGGTGGGTGAGGGTAGGGGCACCACATAGCTTCTGGCCTCTTCTGGTCCTCAACAGAGCCAGCCCTCAGTCAAGGGACCAGGGCCTCTGGCAGGCAGGCAGGCCCTCTGGGGACCCCATTAACCAGACGAGACTGTCGTAAAGCACAAGGTCTCCTTTCATCCCACTGCTTTGAACCACCGAGGGCTGTGGGCTGTCTGCTGCCTCCCCACCTGGAGTCCAGCACACCCACCAGGGCCTGCCTGCATGTCAGGCACCCACCCTGCAAATAAACAGCTAGTAAAAGGGCCCAGACCAGAAGCGTAATGAGGGACTGGGACTGAGGGCCAATCCCCAGGCTGCAGCGCCAGCCCAGCTGCTCCCACCAGGGGCTGTTTGAACCTCTGGCTCATTACTGAGCCCATAAACCCAGCAGCGGCTGGAGGCTGGCAGCCTGGCGGCCTGGGGAACTGGCCATAAAAGCGCCACCGAAGAGGAGGCACCTGCAGGAGGGCTGGGGCCTGGGAAGGGGGGTAGCTGATGACGGGGCAGGCTGGTGACCTGAGTCCTTTCAGCCACAGGACAGGATGGGCTGGCGGACCATGGTTCATGGGGCATTGGCCACACCAGCCTTTGCCTTAGGAGCTCTGGAGGGGGCGCAGGGGGAGGTGGTATCTTTGTGACCCTGGTGACCCCGCATCAGAATGGCCAGCAGGACTCCCCATGGGCTTGACCCCACTGTTTGCACTGATAGGACCGTCCTCTTTCTGCCAGTTGCCACTCAACCCCACCCTCCAGTGCAGGAGAGGACAGAGACCAGGCAGAAGCAGAGATTGGTTGGTGGGGCTGTCCCTGTCCAGTCCCTCCAGGATCTTGTGTGGTGGCTACAGCTCTGGCTACACACCTCTATCTGTACATCTGGGGCTCTTGATGTTACTAGGCTGCCCCTGAGGGGAGGAGACTGAATGGAGCCTGTGGTGTCTATCTCCTCTGTGGCATCCAGTGTGGGTTGGGACTCCAGGCTCTTCTCCAATCCTCCTCGTGCACAATCCTCTCCTACCTCCCTGCATGCCTTTGGAGGCTGCTGAGCTATGAGGTGCACTCGGTCCTTTCTTTGATTTCCTCCTCTGCAGAGACAGAGGCTCTCTGACAGCCTGTTGGACTTGAGTTCAGAGTAGCAGAGGGCTGGTACCTCAAAGTGCAACATTCATATTATTATTCGCTGTCAAATCTTGGGTACATTTTTGTGAACCGATTTTGCGGCTACACTCAGCAGTGCTCAGGACTTACTCTTAGCTCTGCCCCCTGACATCACTCTGGTGGTTCGCAGGGAACTATATGGAGTGCCAGGGATTAAATAGGACTGGGCGCATGCAAGTCAAGCACCTTATCTACTGTACTATCTCTGCCCTTGGGGACATTTCTAACTTTGTCAAGCCTTTTTTTTTGCCATCTGTAAAGTGGAGGTAAGACCCATGTTCCCAGAATTGGAAGCATCAATTAGAAGCAGCTTCCATGAAGCCAAGTGTCTGCTGCCCCAGCTGGGTCTTTGATCTTTGCCCTCTGGGCTCGAAGAGGCAGCCCACCAGCTTTTTTTTTTTTTTTAAATCTCACTTTGAGCTCACTTTCCTGTTCCTCCTTGGGACCAGGATGCTTTCTGGAGATTGGACAAGACAGAGAGCAAGATTCCAGCACGCGTGGTATTCCAGATCTGGGACAACGACAAGTTTTCCTTTGACGACTTTCTGGGTGAGCCCCACTTCTGATCTGTGCCTCTGCATATGGGAATAGTCCCAACATCCCCACTGTGTGCTTCCTTCCTGCCCTGTGGGGCTTGGGTGTCCCCAGCACTAAAGTTACCACAGAGATCACAGGGTGGTTTGTCAGCAATGGTGGCTGGACAGCCAGTCTTTGTAGGAGAGAAGCCTGGATGTGGTGCTTCTGGTCCTGGCTGTGTGCCTTGCTCTGGACAGGATGCTTGTGTCTGACTAGAAGTTGGTTGAACATGGTCAGTAGGGGGCCCAAGTCATTCTTCATTTAAATGAATCTTGGGAAGGATAAACATAGCTGTACCCCCAGTCAGTTCCCAGAAAGGCTTGTGATAGGGAGATGTGTTGGAACTTGGGGCTGGGAGGACTGGGGTCAAAGTAGGGGGCAGGGTCTCTGGGGAGAGTTGGGGGCAAAGAATGGGGCCACAGACTGTGGAAGGGTGATTAACTACAGGAAAAGCAAATGAGTGTTAACTGCTGTGCATGGAGTCGAAGAAGTCAAACATGAGAGGATGTGAGCCCCATAATTCCATGTTATGGGACATCCCAGGGAAGGCCACCAGCTCCTGACTAGGATAATGGGCCATGGTATCATGTCTCATCACATATTACATAATATCATGCACCATCATGTTATCATCACACATCATGCTTTGTCGTGTATCTTTATACATTATACACCATCAATTTTAATCATGTATCTTTAGCATAATCAGCATCATCAGGACCACTAATGGTATCATTTTAGGGATGAAGAACATTTCTAAGATCAGATAAGGGTGCTGCTTGCACAGTTCTGTGAATGTACTATATAGATCACTAACTTGTGCACTTTAAATCAGTGCACTTGTGATCACATCAATTTTTATCTCGCTACAAAGTGGTCCTGCTAGAAAGACAGGGAACCCTGGGGAGTGGGTTCTGCTTTGTTCGGTGAAGCACAGCAAACAAGTCCTGGGAACCTTATGCATAGCTTTCCTGAAGTCTGAAAAGCAGATGTTTTGGCTCTTTATGTTTTTGTGGTCTTAGAAATATTTTTCAGTCCTATCTAGAAGGTTGTATATTTCTATATTCCCACTTGTGCCTTTTTTATAGAACCATTTTTCTACTTTTGTTATCTTTTAAAAAAGATTAAAAATATTTTATTTTTATTTGCACTCCTTCCTGTAAGATATCTTTTAAAAAAGATGTCTTGGGGCTGGAGAAATAGCATGGAGGTAAGGCATTTGCCTTTCATGCAGAAGGTCATCGGTTCGAATCCCCGAGTCCCATATGGTCCCCTGTGCCTACCAGTAGCAATTTCTGAGCCTGGAGCCAGGAATAACCCCTGAGAACTGCCAGGTGTGACCCCAAAACCACAAAATAAATAAATAAATAAAAAAAATAAAATAAAATAAAAGATGTCTTTACAGGTATGTTTTCTTTTTATCCTTGTTACAACTGGAATTTTTAAATTATTTTGAAATGTCTTTCTTTCCGCTCCAACCCCTGAAATGTTATCTTTCATTATTGATCTTCAGAGATTTTATATAGTAAAGATGGATTGCAAATAACACCTTTTTTTATTTGGCCACACCCGGTGATATTCAGGGGTTACTCCGGGATATGCACTCAGAAATAGCTCCTGGCTTGAGGAGCCAAATGGGATGTCTGGGGGATCGAATGGCGGTCTGTCCTAGGCTAGCATGCACAAGGCAGAAATGCCTTACCACTTGTGCCACCACTCTGGCAAATAATACCTCCCATTTTTCAGCTGTTTTAAAAAAATGTTTTTTATGGAGTCTTTTTACTTACCAATTAAAATTACTTTGCTTTATAAAATTAATTTTTAAAAGAGACAAAAACCCATTACATATTTTAACCAAATTAGAAAATTAGTAAGTAGGCATATCTTTCATTAAGAAGATAAACTACTAAAAAACTATTTTTTAGCTCCATGTGATTTTTCTTCTTCACAATGTATTTTTAAATGACACGTTTTTCTTTTTTTGAATATAGATTACTTCTTTTTAAAAATAAGAGCTGATATTTAAAGTCTTGTAATCCAAATAATCCTGTCTTTTAGTACTATATTTTTATGCAGATCATTCCTGTTGAGATAATTTTGTATGTGTGCACGTATCTCCAGCTCTCTTAATATTGTGTTGGAATCATAGTTAAAATAAGAAAAAAATGGTCATGTATACATGAGGGATGGAGAGACTTGTGGGTGGAGAGAGAGGTTAATATTGATATGGAGCATTGGCTAAATGGTAAGAAATCACAAGCTGAGTAATGGTTGCTATAGAGGAACGAAGATAACACAAAGTTGAAGGAAGGTTAAATGTATGAGTGAAATGAAAACTAGATACAATCAATAGACACTTATAATGAGTAGTTCACATTGATTAAGAAAATGTCATGCATCTCCTTTACATGATTTTCAATGACTTCTTCAATTTAGTTGCATAAAAAAATAAACTTTGATTTTTATCTTTCACTTCATCTCTTTATTAGCTATGCCTCAAACCAACTTCCTTGTATTGTTGTGATTGGATTAAGCAAAAACCACATGAAATTTCTGTTTTAATAGGTCAAACATCATTGAATGTCAGAATTTTAATATGGTGCATCCTAATGGATAGTGTTATATGGGAAAGTAATGAATACAATGAGGGAGTAGATGAAAGACTATGAAAGATGGCTCTTTGAATAAATAAATGGGCAAATGAAAAAACTGAGGGATGAGCTACAAGGATATAGTACATCACATCTCGTAAGGGTGACCATTAAAAAACTCCTGACATAGAAAATTACCAGTGTTAGAGAGGAATTGGAAAAATTGGAACTTCTCGTGTACTACTGGGGTTAATGTGAAATGGCACAGCAACTATGAAAAGCATTTTGACTGTTTCTCTAAAAGATAAACATAGAACCACCCTCTAAACTATAGTTTTACCCTTTGATATATACACAAAAGAATTGAAAACTCAAAATTGCAAAACAGTATTTTCTGCAGCATTGTTCAAAAGGTGAAAACATCCATGTTTATCAGCAGCTCAATGGCTAAACAAAATGGGGTCTTTACATAACATGGATGATAATTTAGCCTTAGAAACAAATGATTTTCATTACAATGGAAATGAACGTTGAAAATGTTTTGATAGGTGGTATAAACCAGACACACGAGTACAATTACTGTGTGTTCCTACATCTATGAAGTCCTAGAATAGGCAAATATGTAGACACAAAAAGTAAATTTAAGGTTGAGAGAGAGATGCAAAGAGATAGAAAGACAAAGAGAGACACAAAGACAAAGAACATGGAATTACTGCCTAGACCTCTAGGCCCTAGAGGTTTGTGAATTCTATTGGAGAATGAAAAAGTTTTGGGAGTAAGTCATGATAACAGTCCACCATGGTGTGAATACAATGAATACTGCTGA
Organism: Suncus etruscus; assembly: GCF_024139225.1. Taxonomy (NCBI): domain Eukaryota; kingdom Metazoa; phylum Chordata; class Mammalia; order Eulipotyphla; family Soricidae; genus Suncus; species Suncus etruscus. The sequence continues at coordinate 23,345,097 of NC_064859.1, read as the reverse complement.
GTTCCAGGCTTAAAAAATGCTTCAGAGAGCATGTATATTTTTAGATAACTTTCCATGATAAAAACAATTAAGAAGAAAACCAAAGTGATGTGTACAATGGGGAAATGATTTAGTTTGTATATAGTAAGAGGAATAGGTGAACAAATGGGAAACTGTGTTCAAGTCTAATGTAACAGGAGGATTCTGGATCTGTGGAGGTGTGAGAAGGGGTGAGTGCTCTGTGGATGAAGTAGGAGACCGTAGGAGAGGAAAAATTGGTGTATAGTTATGACCGCGACTTAGCCCCTGGGTCAAAGCAGAAGGGGCAGTGAATATATTTTTGGACATGATTCTGGGTAGCCCTTGGTTGCCTGTGGTGGAAAAAATTACCACCAAGAATCCTTCTCTGTTTTAGGCTCCTTGCAGCTGGATCTCAACCATATGCCCAAGCCAGCCAAAACAGCTGAAAAGTGCTCCTTGGACCAGCTGGATGACATTTTCCACCCTGAGTGGTTTGTGTCCCTTTTTGAACAGAAAACAGTGAAGGGCTGGTGGCCCTGTGTGGCTGAGGAGAGTGAGAAGAAGGTCCTGGCGGTGAGTCTACTCCCTGTAGCCCAGAGGTGTTCCTAAACATCCGGGAGCATTTGCACATTTCTTCTCCTCTTTCTCACCCATTTGCTTTCCAAGGCACCTCCTACTTCCCCTCCAGTGTCCTTCTAGCTATAAGCCTTCCAGCCTTCCTTACTTTGCGATGTGGATCCCAGGAAAGCCTACTTGACATGTTGAGGTTGCTACTGCAATTTGTTTTTATCTCAGTGTGAGTCACTGGTGGTACACAATGGTGTCCGCATGCTAAATGGGAAGATGCCTTGTCTCTGAGACCCATTTGCAGCCACCTCAGAGACTGTGTGAGACACAAGTCCCTCCTATGGGGCCCTGTCTCCTCCATTTGAGTAGACTTTTCTACTCAAAGCAGGGTCATGCCTCCTTATTTGAGTAGACTTGTCTAGCTGGCATAGGAGCTGAGAGTGAGCCCAGAAAGAGCTCTTTTAGCAGGGCAGTGAATTCATGACGGTTTACACCTAAAGTGACTCTTAGAATAAAATGTCTTTGCTGTCTAAGGAAAGACAACAATTCATAAGAAATTATAATACCTCCAAAGAAAAAGAAGCCGAGGTTATGTATCTACCAATCAAATAAAAATTGTTATTAAGCATGGAAAAAGTTCTCATCCACTTATTAATGACATATTATACACTGAAAAAATAGCTTTGTCAATTAAATTAAAATAAAAATTAGAGGGGCCAGAGAGATTGTACAGTGCTTGCCTTGCATCTGCTGACCATGATTCTATACCTGGAATCTTATATGCATTTATTTATTAATAAAATTAAAGCTAGATATGCTTCAAAAAATCAGAAATGCTCACTGCTACAGAAGTTGTGGAGAGACAGCCTCCTATTTACTTCTTGTGGGGAGTACTCAGGGGTTTATGGGTTAAGGAAGCCATCTGAAAATGTGTAGAGAGAGATGTGAAGATGTGTATGTACGTCCTTGGACCCTGTCAGTCTGCTTTTCCACTCTCTTCTAAAGTCAAACCCAAATCAAAATGTTTGTTTCTGGGGTGTTTATTGGTTGCAGCATCATTTATAATACCAAAGAGTTGGAAACAATCTTAATGAACTCAAATAAGCAGTTAACCAAAATCATTATGGTCAACCAACCCCACTGAATGTTCTACAGCTATTAAAAGCAAGCTTTGGACAATCCATAATTCTATAGCAGAAGACATTATCTTCCAAACTGAAGCAAGCTGCTGCCCTCTGGTTGCTTTGTGGTGGCCCACTTACCTGCACAAACATACCCACAATAATTGTGTCCACATCATGTGTGCAGGGCTGCCAACGTAGCTCCTTTATGCATTTCTGACATTGTTAAAGATTCTACAAGGAGAAGTGCTGCTTTAGGCTGAGCTCAACACTGTCATTTTCAGGAAGATAATGGAGTGGTTGTCTTGGCTTGGTTCCTCTCCAAGTCAAAGGACTGAGCCTTTATTCCTTTATTCTCTGTCCCCACAGGGCAAGCTGGAGATGACGTTGGAGATTGTTGCTGAGAGTGAGCATGAGGAGCGGCCCGCTGGCCAGGGCAGGGATGAACCCAACATGAACCCTAAGCTTGAGGACCCCAGGTCAGTGTTAGGTCTAACTTCTAATGCCTTGAGAGTCAAGGTAGGGAAGGGTGTCTAGCCATAGTTTGGGAGGATCCCACTGCATAGCCACATGGAGGCATAGCATCCATTTGACATTAAAGAGGGAAAGAGGGATGTTAGTTGTCCAGGGCCACACAGGACAAGGCAAGGCTGTCAGGCAACAAGGCTTTTCCTGGGCTGTGGCTTCTTGACTCATTTCAGAAGCAGACATAGTTAGGTAGTTGGAACTGTGTGTTAGGTGCGCCATCGCCATCTGTGGCACGTGAGTATGTAGGAAGTCTTCCCACTTCACAGATGAGACATCCTGTAGGTTAATTGAATCTGTTCCACAGAGAAGACACTGCAGGTCTCACACTGGGTCTTCTAGGAAGCCAAGCAGTCACCACTTCCTGATTTCCTGTGTCTTCAATATTACTTGATCTTACTGTGTTTATTTGTTATTTGGAACCTCTCTTCTCACCCACCCACCTAGACTGAAAGGCCATTTTCAGCTGTGCTCCTAAGCCACCTATGGGAGTTCAATGCTGAACTTATTGCCACAATGCTGGTTGAACCCCACCCCTACCCCCACACACACACCAGAGTCACACCTAAAACCTCAGGGGCCATGCATGTTGGGATGTGACCCTGCAGTATCTCCCTTGCTCTAACTCCCTGTGAACCTCACAGGAAGTTTTGAGGTTCTTGTGAGAAAAAAAAAAAGAAATTTTTCTCTGGGTTTACTGGGTCTCCCTCTCACCAGCCTTCCCTGATGATGGTCAGGACATGTGTTTAGCCAGGCATTGCCTTTTCTGGGACATCCCCTGTGCATCTCTCACTACAATGAAGTCCTAGGGTCCAGAGGGGTGAGGCAGAGACAGTGGCCTGGCTTAGAGGATGAGGACCAGGCTGGTGAAGATGTAGAGAGCTTGGCAACACAGGGTTTATTATAGGACAGGAGGAAAGGGGAACGTGGCCACAAAGAGTCCTGTTTTAGATTGTGACAGGGGGCAGGTTGCAAATAAGGCAGATCCTGAGCGATCACTAGGGGGTCATTGCCTGGCTTGGAGAAAGCAGTAGGGTTGGAGGAGGTGTTGGTCCTGTTAACCTCAGGAATCTCATTCCAGGCGGCCTGATACCTCCTTCCTCTGGTTCACATCCCCTTACAAGACCATGAAGTTTATCCTATGGCGGCGCTTTCGGTGTGCCATTATCCTCTTCATCATCCTCTTCATCCTGCTGCTGTTCTTGGGCATCTTTGTCTATGCCTTCCCGGTAAGCAGGCCTGAGGGGAGGTGCGGGTACAGTTTTGGAGGAGTCCCAGAACTAATGAGGGAGAGAGAGCCCTGTTGGGGAGCGATTAATCCAGTGAAGGGGATGAGAGAGTGAAAGTGAGAGAGAGAAAGAGAGTGAGAGAGATGGGGAGATGGAGAGAAAAAATAGGAGAGGAAAAGAGGGAGAGGGAGGAAGAGAAGAAGGAGGAGGAGGAAGAGGAAGGAAGGTAGGATGATGGGAGAAAGAAAGAAAGAAAGAAAGAGAGAGAGAGAAAGAAAGAAAGAAAGAAAGAGGAAGAAAAAGGAAGGAAGGAAGGAAGGAAGGAAAGAAGGAAGGAAGGAAGGAAGGAAGGAAGAGAGGAAAAGGAAGGAAGGAAGGAAGGATAATTTGAGAGCTCTCTCAGCCTGCTGTCCTCAGCCAGCCTCTGGAATGTTCAAGAATTGGCAGAAAATGAGGCCCTATGGATCCGGTTTCAGGGCAACCTTCTAGAAGTAGTGTATGGACATCAACCATAGTTGCAAGAGACCGTTCTAAAAGGGCTGTGTTGACATAGGCTGGGGTTTCAGGGGGAATCTATTAGAAAGGGTATATGGACATGGACTGGGTTGTAGTGGAAACTTCTAGAAGGGATGTGTAGAACTCATTTGGAAGGGAAGATGCAGTGATAGAGTGAAAAGGCCCTCTGTGAGGATGAAACCTCCCAAGATCTAGAGAATGGAGCCCATGAGACACACTCAGTGCTTATGAGGTAGATCTTGCTCCTGGCAGTGGGGTGGACATAGGGAACCTGGGGAGCAGATTTAGGCAGCAGGAGTCTTATGTGGCACTGCACCTTGGGATCCCTTTGGCCCCTTGGCAAGAATTGCAGGGCTATATTAGTGAGCTCTGTTGCCCTGTCCCTTGCTCCATGGCACTCCCTCAGGGAGGTTCCAGTACCCTGTTCCCTGTCTGTGCTCCCCTAGGGTTCTCATGAGATGGACATCTCTATCTCAGTGACTCTGGAACTTCAAACGCAGGCAAAACCTTCATTTTGAATGGTCTGTGTCATTTAAAAATTTTAAAAATATTTTAAACTGATACAAAAAATGAAAATGATGTAACATTGGTTTACAGGGGTGTAAAAGATCTCTCTTATGGGTATTCACATGTCCACTTCTAAATTACTAATAACTCCCACTACAGTGGGTCACCCTGATTGTAATGACAAGGAGACAGGTGTCCCATCTGGAATTTTAGCTACTTAGTCCTGGTTGACACCAGGTTGCTGGCCAAGTGCTCTGTCACCATGACCTGGTAACCTGGACCTGTGATCTCTGCCTGGTGAGTCCCTAGGAAAAGAAGAAAGAGGATAAGGGAGGGGTACACTTCTCTCACAGGACCACTGAGGCCTGTGCCTACAGAATATACCCTCTCTGAGGAGCTGGCCAAGGCCATCAGAGGCTGGCAGAGAGGAAGGGAAGATTCCTGGTTACCTCCCATCTATGCTCCTGCATTCCTGGGGGCAGTAGATATGTTGGCTAATGGCTCTGATCAGAGCCCCTCCCCTGTCCCTTGGGCTACCAACAGTGGCATCTACCACCTTCAAGTCCTTTGATAGTACACCCATGCTTTTTCTCTCTGGGCATCAGCCTGTGGATGAGTGCTTCAAAGAAGGGTAAGGAATAAGGGTGCCATATGGCTGTGTTTACTCGCAGGCAGGCTGGGCAAATCTTGATCCCTCCAGCCAGATGGCTTGGTCACCTGGTGCTGTGTGGGCAGGGATGTTCCCAGGGTTGGTGACCATTTACCTGACATAGGGTCTTAAGGACAGAAGGCCTGGGGGAGAGGGTCTTGGGCTGGACTGTTCCCCTCCCAAACTCCTCATCCGCTGAAAAATTCCCCTGGGAGGGGTGGAGGGTGCCTGTCTGAGTGCTCTGGGCTCCCCTCAGAGGCAGCCGGGAGCAGAGCCAGCATGGGGAGGCAGCAGGGATCTGGCGGAGAAGGAGCGGCCGCTTTGTTTCCAGACGGCGCTGGGGAACATACTGTACCAATTAGGAGTCCTGTGTTGTGTTGTATGTGTTTTCATGGTTTCTTTTGAGGGGGGAGGAGAAGGGTGGGGAGATTCCTGTCGGTCCCGCAACAGCCAGTGCTTAATCAGGGGTGACCCATCTCTAGTGTTGGCCTCTGTTGGGGTCCTCCTTGAATATCTTACCCTACCCTCTCTCTTCCAAGGAATAGGTGTGTGTTTGTGTGAGTGAGTGAGTGTGTGTGTGTGTGTGTGTGTGTGTGTGTGTGTGTGTGTGTGTGGTAGAGGGGTTGGGGATTATCTTCAGGAGATGGGGCCTTGATTTTAGACTACCTGTCTGATAGTGGAGGCTGTCTGTCTGATGGAAGAGGTTACAGAGCCTGGGTAGGAGAAATTCTCATGCAGCAAGATGGAGGGTTGGGTGGGCCCTGGATTGGTAGGGGGAAAGATCTGGAAATTAGGCAGCTATAGTTCCTGGAGGGTAGGTGGAGGTCTACTCACTGAGGGCAGGAGCACAGTATGTGGGCATGTTGGCAGGGACTAGGTGAGAGGGACTTCCTATCCAGGGAGCTCTCCCTAATGCTTCCTAATGTCCTCTATCCTCAGAACTATGCTGCCATGAAGCTGGTAAAACCCTTCAGCTGAAGACTCGCTGCTTTGGACCAGCTGCCTCCTGTGCCCAAGCTCCCCCAGGTCTCCAGGCTTGAATGTCCTGCTGGGGGTGGATGTAGGTGCTCCAGAAGTCACCACATGACCACATTTTTCTCCTCCCCAGCCCAACCCTTTTGAAGTCACTGTATGTATTTCAGTATAAAAGAGCTGGAACAGAGTGGAGTGTGTGTCTGTACTACCTGAACACTGCCTAGGCCCTGGCTCTTCACTGCTCTCTGGACTCAGGCTAAGACCTGCCTCCTTCCCACTTGATTGGCAGAACTGGGGTGATTGTCCTGAGTCTGAATCATTTTCTCTCCAGTAGGGTTTCAGGCTGGGGGTGGTCCTCAGAGCACAGTTGTACATAGTGTCTGTGAACCAGGTGGCCAGTTCTGAGAGTCTACCTAGGATGACGGGGAAGTTCTTCTGGGAAAGCTGGTCTGGAATCATCCTCCTGCTGGTGTTTGTTGTGGCCTTATTGTTAACTCAGAGAACAGGAAGGTGTGGGACTGTCACTGCTGGGGTGCTGAAAGTTTTAGCGGTTAGGGAAACTGAGACTTGGAAGGAAAAGAACAGGAAGCCACTGAGGAAGCAAAGCTCAATGGCATAAAATCGAATATGAGATCATGAATGGAAATAGTTTTCAGCAATGGAGGGAAGGTGCTTTCTTGCATTTTTTCTTTCTGGTACAATCAGGCAGGAGGAAGGCAACTATCGTCAGCTGGACCCAACACATCTGGGAGAACATTGTGGCTCAGATATATTTTTTTTAATATTTATTTATTTATTTAGACTACTTTGTGTCACAGGTAATGGAAAACCTCAGAGCAGTGAAGGGAACTTAACAGCTTTACAGAAATGAAACAGTAGATGGACTAGTTTCAGGCAAGGGCTGAGTCATCTTCTCTGCTGTCATTGGGAATAGTGCTCCCCTCTGCACTGTCCTCTCTCGCTGGCCTCAGTCTGAAAATGGCTCCAATCTTTAGGCTGGGTTGAAGTGGGTTGAATATTTGAGGAGGTGAGTGTATGGTGACTACAGGATCTGTCATTATAGATGGTGAAGAACAATAGCTGAAGATGATGTATAACCAGTTACAAGGGGCCTTTTTAGAAGGCTGGTTCCATGGCCAACTGAGTGAGAGATGAAAGTTGGGGCAGGAGTGATGCATTTATTCTTCTTGCCTTTTGCTTACTTATTAAAGAAACATACAAGTAAATATAGAGAGGCCCATCTGTGTACCAGATTTGGTGGTAGGCTCTAGAAATCTTCCATGATGGAGTAGGAGAGAGAAACAGGATAATACCCAATTTAGGGTTGAGAGCAGATGTTAGAAATGGATAGTGGGAAGAGAGGTACATGGATAGGCCATAATAAAGAATTGAATAAAAGCTCTATTGGAGGGAGAAAGGAAGTTTTCCCTGCTAGGTCACATTTAGTAATGTTTAATGAGATATTTTTGATCATAGTTGGAATAGGGTAAGGTGCTACTGGTATTCAGTAATGTTAAACAACTTTCAACACATAAGAAGTTCCAAATGCCTCCCCATCTCCCCAACTTTTTATTCAGTCTGAAAATTTGATAATGCTGCTTTTGAGAAATAAAAAGATTACTCACAAAGCTGAAGGCTTATATATATGGAGCAATTAAAGGCTCAGGTTTGCAGGCACAGGAGACAATGGAATGAGAGGACACAGAGCCCAAATGACTCCCAATTGTCTGGTATATGGTAAAAGGTAGAACCTTTTGTGAAATCAACTTTGAACAAGGAAGGTCAGACATGTTTAGGGTGTTGTCAAAATAGCTTTTTTTTTTTTAACACAAAAATCTCTTCTCGCGTCATTTTATAAAGTTTCTCACTTGCTGTTTCCAGGTTATCATCTCATATTCCCTCCTGACCGCTGAGTTCTGGCTGACTCTGGGTCACCTCCAGTAGTCATTCTTTTACTTTTCTGTTTTGCAGAAACAAAAGACTTCTCTGAAGCTCCAGGGAAATGTGTGCCACTTGACTAAATCAATCACAAGGAAGCCATTCTGGGCAGGATTGATTTAGGAAGAGAATCTTGATGTGTTTATGCACAATGGATGTAAAAGAACTAGGACGGGTGGGGAATCTGGAGAATATTTTTTTTTTGTTTTTTTTTTTGTTTTGTTTTTTGGTTTTTGGGTCACACCCGGCTGTGCTCAGGAGTTACTCCTGGCTGTCTGCTCAGAAATAGCTCCTGGCAGGCACGGGGGACCATATGGGACACCGGGATTCGAACCAACTACCTTTGGTCCTGGATGGGCTGCTTGCAAGGCAAACACCGCTGTGCTATCTCTCCGGGCCCTGGAGAATATTTTTTAATATAACATACTTTATTCAAAAACCATGTATCACATAGTTGACATAGTTGATCAGAGTACATTTGTTTCCAGGTAAGGGAAAACAAACTTATTAAAAAAGAAAAGACAGAAAGAAGAAAAAGAAGAAAGAAGAATAAACAAGTACAGCAACAAGAAAACTTGTAAAAATTATCATATCTTGCAATGAGGTCATTAAGTCACTGTCAGAGGTTTAGTAAGCTCTTGTTGCTAGTTGATTCTTCTGTTACTTTTTTTGTTTCCAAACATTTAGGTACACCACATTGGTATCTAAATTGGTATGGTCCACGAACAACTTAATAACAATAGAAAAGTATAATATGAAACCATGGTATTTAAAGAAATAATTTTTAAAAATCTAAAAAAATAAGGAGTTGTCATACAGCCATATGGTTCAGGAACTCCAAGCATTATTGATGAAACGGTGGCTTTTATGGGGTGTGTTTTCAGCTGCCATGACTTCATAAAGTATGAGAATGTGGGGGCAAGGTTGCCTTCACTCACTCCAAAAAAGTCCTGGGGATGCCAGCCCAAACACCTGCACATCTGGAGTTTTGGTCATATTGGTATCTCTGCAGAGAGCTATAGATGAATGGTGAGACAGGGTTATTGGTGAAGCAATGATTGTGGGTGATGGATGCAGCAGGTGTGGCTTCAGCAGGGTGGGAATTTTACCTGCCCTCTTCTCCTGAGATTGCCAGCTTTTAGCTGCATAGTTGGTATACTTAGGATTTTTTACAGTTTGGTTTACATCTCTTTCAAGAAGAGAGTGAGTCTGCTGGATGCAGACATGGCGACTATGTTTATTTGCTCTCTTTTTTAAAATAAATATTTTTTTTAATTATGTGAGATACAGATTTACAAAGTTGTTCATGATTGAGTTTCAGTCATGCAATTTCAGTCATTCTTCACCAGTGCACATTTCCTACCACCAATGTCCCTAATTTTTCTCCTGCTCTCCCCTCATCTTCCCCTTGCCTGTCTCTATGGCAGACATTTTTTTCTTCTCTCTTTTTACTTTTAGTTACTGTGGTTTGCAATATCATTACTGAAAGTGTATCATGCATATCACTTTATCTCCTTTCAACACCCAGTTCTTATTTAGAGTGATCATTTCCAACTAGCATTGTCATTGTGGTCCCTTCTCTGCCCTAATTGCACTCCTCCATTATTTGTGGCAAGTTTCCTACCATGAACTGATCTGGAGAAGAATTTATTTTGAATAACGAAGACCACACAAGGAGACACATTTGTTTTCTGCCTTTAACCCTTGGAAAACATCATGTTGGGTGCCATGCCGCCATCTTGTCATCATGAGGGGCCCAGCCATGGCTTAAGGCACACAGGAAGGCAGAATCTGATTCTCCCTGAAGCAGACCCAGAATGAACCAACTCTGGAGCAGCCCTCCCTCCAGATGCCTTGTTAAGTGGGATCATAAATTCCTTATTGTTGAAGCCATCTTGGGTTGGGTAGTGTGTTCCCCACAACTCAAAGCATCCTCACTGGCAAATTTCCTTTTGCTTCCTGAAGACTACTTTTACAGCAGTTGCAATAACCAGGACCAGCTCGTATAGGCACCACATCTAAGACCCCGTAAAGTTATTATTTATTATAACAATTTTCCCACAGGTGGCAGTAAAGTGTTTTGTTCTCATAAAATCAGCATTACAGTAGTTTTCTGATGGAAGTGAACTACCTGGAGAAAGAGACACCTTTTTTCTAGTTCATGCTACCCCCTTCATGCACCCCCACCCCCACCCCTGCCCAGCCTTGGAGCATTAACCAGAGAATGTTTTCCTTCTGCGTCTCAGCTATAGCTGCAATCACGTGTCTGCTCTGGGCCATCCATCAATTCACCTTCACAACACCACAATCATCTACTTGCTCTCTTCTCTCCCATGTTGTTTCTTCCTGCATACTGTAGTGTTCCCAGCACTTTGGCCCTCTGTCCTTACCACAGGGTACCCGGCCCTCCTATGCCCTTCTCATTCCCAGTGGATCTCATGATCCCTGCTTACAGCAGCTTCTCTGCTCTGTGCTCTTGATACATTACCCCTCAGAGTGACTCACAAATATCACAAACTCCAAACCACATCTTCATTCTCCACCTCCTCAAAATTCACTCCTGCTCTGTTGCTTCCTCTATCCACCTATTTACTGTATTTGGATGTGGTTGGAGAAATCCTAGAGGTCTCCTTCTGCTCTCCTATTAAAAAACTCTTAGACACTGCAGACTCGGAGTTCTGGCCCTCTGAGGAAAGTAGTGTACACTTTATACCTCAATAGGACAGTATCAGTGAACCCTCAGGGGTGCTGCATCCTCTTAGCTCCTCATTTCTGGTTAAACCAGCTGCCAAATCATTCTTGAGAAAGCAGAGTGGTCATCTTCACTGGTACAGTGCTCTCTCTCTTCCCTACCCCACGCTGACACCCCTTCATTACCTGTAGCCTGGCTTTCTGCTTTGTAGCAATCCAACTCTTGGTATCCTTGGTCTTTGCCTATTGCCAAGGTTCCTGGGTTTCCTCTTATCTGCCAGGTGCTCTGACACTCGGCAGTCTGCCTGCCCACCCCTAGGACCAACCATCACTTTCTTCACAGAGGGGAATTTATTGCAAGGTTTCACTGCAAGTGTGTGTTCAATAACCAGGCCCTCAGAGTAATTTCAAATAGGACTTTTATGTTAGGAAATTTAGTTCCGTCTACATTTGAGACCCACTGTTGCCACAAGATGGAGAAAGCTCTCACCAGTCAAAAAATGGTTCATAAAACTTAATGTGCTTTTCCCATCTGGAATACTTACTTCTTTGCCTTTCTTTCTCATGGAATTAGGTGTAAACTGGTTGTATGTGTACTTCTCCCCCATTTTCTGTGTCTTTTTCAGCCCTAAGTGGACTATCCACAAGGAGAGCCAGGAGGTTGGACAGACAGAAGGGGCTCTAAGAATAACTTGGGCCTGCCCCAGCCCTCCACCCCCATAATTTGTGCCCCTCCTTCCCAGGAATGCAAACTTGTCTCAATCCTCTCCATGTGTTTCATAAAGGTAGGATTATGGGATTTCCAGAGGAGCCAGGTGGGCACCCCTGGTTGTGACATGAGATAGCCCCGGAAATGTTTTGGCCATATGAAAGTAAACAAGGCAAAAACCACCATAGGTCCTCAAAATGGTAGCTGAGAACCTAAGAAGTGCAGGGATTTTTTTTTCCTCTGTCATCCTCATCATGTGCCTTCCCCAGAGATACCAGGGGCAGCTGCCCTTCTCTTGGCCTGGCTCAGTAGTGTGGATTTCATGCTACTTTTTTTTTTGCCTTTGTCTTTGGTCTCAATTTATCATGGGGTAAGTCTGACTGTGTGAGTTGTACATGACTGTGAATGTGTGTGTATTGAGTTTGATGGTGTGATTATAATAGTGTGTTCATGTGTGACAAATAAGATAGAGGTAGACCGAAATAGATAGACAGCAAGGAACAGAAGTGACATAGGAAAAACTAAGTGGGACAGCGAAGCTGCTGTGGGATGGGAGAATAGTTGAATGACAGGAGAGCAAGAAGGAGAGGGCATGGGGAGAGACAGAGTTACTCCCTTATGTGGTTTATGCTGGTATTGTGCCCCCTCTGATGTCATCACTGTCTGAGGTCTCAGGGAAGCCTCTGATCGGTATCTCCCTGAAAATACAAACAATGAACTACCCTGATGCCATATCCCCAAAGGAGATGCCGGACTCACCTTGAAACGGAGGAGGGAGCAGATCTTTGAGGCTAAAAGGAACTGGTGTCCTCTCTGAGGGCTTCCAGCCTGGTGTGTCCTGATCGTAGATAGTTTTACTAAAACCTGTGGCCAGAAGATAAATAACTTGACCTGGTACTGCATGTGGTCCTTGAAAAATTACCAGCATCTACTAAGGCAGTGACCCTTGGCTAGTAAATAACCCCGCTGAACATGGACAGCTATGGCTGATGCCTGTTCAGGACACAGATTCCCTTCCTGTATCTGCCCTGGTGGTTCCAGGATGCGCCTGCAAAATCCCTTGGCAGCATGATTGATGTTGTCCACCCCCCAATGTTGAGCTTACCCTCCCCATCTCCTGAGGCACAATGCCTAATGCTTCATCAGTGCTGGATTCTTTCTGCCTACAGATGTTAGGGGTAGCAAAAAGGGAAAAAAAAGCAGGGACAGGGTGGCAGTGAGAGCAGAGGTGACCCCACTTCTTCACCCAGAAAGCTGAGCTTACTGCACTCTGGATACATAAGGGAGTAAGGGAAGCCAGGCGGCTGCAGTGGCATCCTGACTCAGCCATATTTGTGGTTCCCTCTAGCTAACAGAAAGGTCTTGAGGACTCCAGGAAGGCCTGGTGGCCCCACAAATGATCTTTAGGTATTCTGGGTGGAAGTTACCTACAGATGGGTTCAATGAGGATCCCTGCTGGCCAGCATGCTACTGAGCCCTTCCCAAAGGCAGACCCTATGTGGCAGCTGTCACCTGCAGCCATGTTCAGATCCTGAGACAGCAAAGTCCCTCAGAGCAGTGACAGTCCTGGGACCCCCTGCAAGCAATGTGTTCTCAGAGTTCTGCCAGGGTACAGGCTGTGTGTGCAGGCACACACACATGAATGTAAGTGTCCATGCATGTTTCTACGCATGCATGTGCCTGCAGATATTTGCACATGTGCGTTTGTATGCACATGTGTTGGTGTCTGTGCGTGCTTGTGTGTTTCACACTGTGAGCCAAAAGATACTCGGCAAGCCTCTGCAGAAGGGAGTGTGTGACTGTAGCCATCAGCAGGGAGAAATGAATACCAGACATGTAAAGGGTATTTTTTCTTCATTCTCAGCCCTACTGCAAATTCAATTATGACTCTCTGCCAGCTACTGAGGAGAGGGGATGAGGAAGTACGTGGCGGAGCCTGGAAAATGGAGTAGGGTAGGGGACCCTTCATGAGTGATCCACACCCTCATTCCCCTCTCCTGTTGTCTGCGCTCCAGGAAAGAGTTTCAGTCCCTCCCAGGCTCCCCACAGCACTTGTAATGGGGGGCCCTGGCAGGCGGCTTGGAGAACGTGGAGCTAAGGAAAGATGGAGCTTTCCATGAGCCCTGCTCAGAAATGAATGACAGGAGGGTCATGGAATCAGAGCAGACAAGCAATGGGCACCACCACCACCCATGGGATGACTGATTCTGAGCCTGACAAGCCCCTTTGGGAGAAGAGTGGGGGGTCTCAGCCTCAATCCTCAATTGTGTGCAGGGAAGGAAGGGACGCAACTCTTCAGCCTGGGGCCCGGGCCCCAAATGCTGCACTCTCTCCTTCTGGCTCACCTTCTGATGGGGTTTTGGCACCCAGCCAAGTCCCTCCAGGAAGTGTGTGAGAAGTTCCTGTGGAAGCTATGTGCCCCGGGCACTGACAGTGGCATTCTGACTTCTGTACCCCTCTATGAGCACTTCAATTGTAGGGGCTGCCTCTTGGAGTCAGGATATGTGCTTCTTCAAGCCCATCTAATAAGAGTATGGGGCAGGTAGATGGAAGAAACCCTCTAGAATTCCAGCAAGTCTGAGATGAGTTGAAGGAGACACACTTCCTGAAGGTGGTTGACAGGGCATGAGTGCTGAGCTCAGACTGAGGAGGCCACCTTCCTATTCCCAGAGACCCTGGAGTGGGACTGATTTGCTTTCCAGGGACTAAAGGGGAGGTGCAAGGAAAGGACTTATTTTGATGAGCTTGTTTGATGCCCCAAGAATCTTTCTCCCAGGTAAGGCAGAGAGCTCTGACTTTCAAGGTGGGATCAGGGAGCAGGTAGTGAGAGGCCTAGAGAGCAGTAGAAATGGGTCAGGGGCACTTGGAAAGAATCACTGAATGTGGGGTGACTGGACTTGGAGGTTCCCCCCAAAAGCCCCATTAGCCTTAGGCTGGAGGTCAGCTTCTGTGTGCATCTTCTCTGGCACTATGGGCCCCTCTTACATAACCTGCCTAGCCAGGGGGAACTGGGTTTTAAGTTAGACTCTGGCTGCCAGACGAAATAGGAAATGTGCTGAGGGAACATCGGGTGTGTGTATGGTGGGGGGACAGGTTCAGCTCTGAAGGAGCCCCCTAGAACTGCCTTCCCCAGGGCTAGCGCTGGTGAAGCTCTGGATTTTGAGTCCAATCCCAATCAGCTGTACCTCTTGGGACTTACAGGAGGAACCACTGCAGTGCCCAGTGGAAGACAGAACAGCTCCCCCCAGATAGTTCTGCTCAGGGCTGAGGATGGTGAGAGAAAGGAGGGAGGCGTGAGGAGAGAGAAGGGAGAGTGTGAAGATGAGAGCGAGAGAGAAGAGAAAAGAGAGGGAAAAAGAGAAAGAAAAGAGAGAGAAAGAGAGAGAAGAGTACCTAGGTGGGGGGAGTGCGAGTGCTTGGCAATGGTAGGACTGTGCTGGGCACTCTGTCACCACGAGGCCTCCTCTCTGAGACAAACTCCCCCCATCTCTCTGCTGCCTCACTGGTGGCCCAGAGTCCCAACCTCATGAGGGAGGTGTTGGAGTGAGGAGTAGGGGAGGTGATTTGGTGGATGATGTCTACACTGGCAAGTGTGATTTTTCATTCAAGCAAAGACTGGTGCTCAAGTACTTCTCAGGCCTGAGTTTGCACACTAAACTGAATCCCTTGCCCTTGGGGCCAGAGACGGTAGCATGGAGGTAGGGCCATTTGCCTTGCGTGCAGAAGAATGGTGGTTTCAAATCCTGGCATCTCCATATAGTCCCTCGAGCCTGCCAGGAGTGAATCCCTGAGCGCTGCAGGATGTGACCCAAAAACCAAAAACACAAAACAAAAACAAAACAAAACAAAACAAAAAAAAACAAAAAAAGAATCCTTTGCCCTATTGGGACAAGCAACCAACTTGGTAGTCAGCCAGCCAACCCATTTCCGGTCTTTAGAAGTGAATACAAAAAGGAAAAATAAAATGGGCTGAGGAGAGCCAAGTGACTGTGTGGGGCAATGGCCTTTCCCACTGTTGCCCTGGGGGGACTTCAGAGCAAAACTCCTGGCCCCGTTGAGGGAAACGCCAGGCCGTCCCTCAGGGTGGGCTGGAGCCCAGGGCACATATTGGGCAGGCCCAAACCCTGGCAGGACAAAGAGGGTCTGACTTAGGGGTATGCAGGCTTTGTTGTTGCCACAGGCTCAGTGCTTGGCTTGGGCCAGCAAGCACCCCCTAAATACTCATCTTGAAATCCCCGAGTCAGGGGAGGTAGCCTCCCCTGTCAGGCTGTGTCATGTCAGTCACCTTTATTGTCTCCTGGTTGGCACTTGCCAGGGACTCAGGGGGCTCTACACTCATCCTTGGGCTCCCAGGCCATCCTCTCCAGCCATGGCCATGGCTGGCTACTTGGGAAACACTTCCTGTGTCATGCTTATTGCCGCCGGACTCTAGGTCTTGAGCAAACATGCTATTTCCAGATGCGCAGAAGAGTGGCTATTTTTTTTATTTTTAAAAATAGCTTTTATTGTGTGTGTGTTTTGGTCTCTATTACAAAGTGATGTATAGTCATTATAAAAAACGTGAGAAAATGGCTCACAAACTGAAGTGAAGAAATGTGGCAACTGATTCTATTACCCGAAAGATCCATTGTTGGCACTTGGGGGTGGTCCAGAATTTTCCACGAGTGTTGAAAAGTGCGTAAAAGTGTTCGTAAAGCCTTGTTCTCACTGTCAGGAGTGGTTTGTCTTAACTCCTTGGCCCAACTACCACTGTTGCCTCTGGGCACCCAGCTGACCTGCTGGCTGGCTTGGCACCTGGAGGAACAGGAAGGCCTCTCTGGATGTTCCTCCCAGCTTTTAGGTAATTTCCCTCTTCTTTTCTGAGCATTTTGTCTTACTGGATTTCCCCCTCTTCATTCTGAAGTTATTTTAAAGGGGCAAAGTTGTCCTAGAAAAGAGATGCCAGAGCTGGGTCTTAGGGAGCCCCTGTGGGGTCCTGCTCTTGCTTCCTTTGCTAGGTGGGGCCCTATAGGTTCATAGTCAGGCTGCAGAGGGAGGAGGAAAAATTGGGTTCCTTGCCTTTAGCTGGGCTTGGTGAGGAGCAGTGCTCAAGGCTGGGTGGCAAGCTGTGAAACACCCCAGCTACGTTCATACCTCTAGCTTCTTCAGGGCAGGCTTGAGCTATGTCTTCCCATGGTTGTCTCCCCATCCTATGCCTACTCCTCAATAGCACATAAATGGGTCACCTCTGAATGCCCCTTCCTGTTCTCTGGCTTCTGTCCTCACCCTCTTGATGGTCTGGTGCACTTCTGTCTTCCCAGTTACCCTCAATGGTGACACCATCCTTGCCTCTTTAAGAGAGTTCAATCCTGAGGAATGTGCCAGGTGGCAATGGGTGTAAGGAATGCTCAGATTCCTCCAACAAACTGGAAATTGAAGCTCCCATACAATCCAGCTATACCACTCCTAGGGATATACCTTAGGAACACAAAATACATCGCAAAAATTTCTTCCTTACACCTATATTCATTGCTGCACTATTTACCAAGCAAGACTCTGGAAAAAACCAAGATGCCCTTCAACAGGACGAATGGCTAAAGAAACTGTGGTACATATACACAATGGAATATTATGCAGCTGTCAGAGGGATGAAGTCATGAAATTTTCCTCATACATGATGTACATGGAATCTATTATGCTGAGTGAAATAGTCAGAGGGAGAGAGAAGGATGCAGAATAGTCTCACGCATCTATGGGTTTTAAGAAAAATGAAAGACATTCCTGCAATAATCTTCAGAGACAAAAGAAAGGAGGGTTGGAAGTTCCAGCTCACTTCATGAAGCTTACCACAAAGAGTGATGGAGTCAGTTAGAGAAATAATTAAATTGAGAACTAGCCTAACAATGAGAATTAATGAGGGAAGAAGAAAGCCTGTTTAGAGTACAGGCGGGGGGGGGTGGGGAGGAGGGAGATTTGGGGATTTGGGACATTGGGGATGGGAATGTTGCACTGGTGAAGGGGGGGTGTTCTTTACATGACTGAAATTCAACCAAAATCATGTGTGTAATCAAGGTGTTTAAATAAAGAAAAAAAAACACCAATTTCTATAATTTTTTTCCAACCTTCCTGAGGTTGGGCCATAGAAGGGCCCATATAACTGTGGTTTCTTGCCTCCCTACTGTATGATGGTCTATCCTTATACCTATGGAGGTTGACAACTGTTCACTGGGAATGAAATAAATTACTTACAAAATAAAAAAATATTGCTTTTCCTCTTCTCCTGATTTATGGCTTCTCTGTAGCTCTGAGGGCCACATGGCTGCCCACAACTGTCCATCTAAGCCCCCTGTTTCTAGGCCAAGCCTCTGGAGTCATTATGTGTCAGCACGAACAGCAACCCAAATTTGAAAAAAATATTGAAAACCTCATTTGTCCATGAACCAAATGACCAGATAAAAGAAACTATGGCACCTAGATGCAGATGCAATCACTCCACTTGTTGTGAGATGATGGATTTGGAGTAGTACTTACGTTGAGCGAACTCAGTCAGGAGTGGGACAAACAGATGATCTCTCTCATTTGTGGGATATAAAGAAGGATAACAAGGAAATAATGCATAGCCAAAGACAACAGGACCTGAGAAATGATCTACAGAGCTAAAATTTACCATGGTTGTGGACACTCTTAGTGTATTGATGTGGTATTGGAAGATTGCATGGATGGAACCCTAACGTATATAAAGCATTAAGCCTACGGTTTAAAAATGAAAACCATTGCTCTTTCATAATATAGAATATCCCAATGATCTTGGGCATCATGTAACAGAAGATTGAGGACATTAGTCAAGGGAATGGGTACTAGTAGCATCAACCCGGCTTATCACTTTTATGTATGAGCTATTTTCCTGAGGGAGTTTGGGCCACACCTGGCAAGACTGAGGGACTTTTTTGGCCTCTGTATTATGTTCTGGATGGTGACCAGGGGACTATATATTTGGAGCCAGGGTTGGACTGGGGTCAGGCTCTTGCAGTGTGAGGAGAACCTTAACCTCTATACTATCTCTCTGACCCCATTATTAACTTTTGTTGTAAGTTATCCTCTTCTGTTAAGAGGATCTCAGCTTTCATGCCAGGATTTAAATTAGTATAATTTAACGTAGACACACAGCTTAGAAAAATTCTTATGATGAAAACAATCTGAAGATGAAGATAATATGGTGTGAACAGAAGCAGATGAAGATAATCTAACAATATGATACAGAAATGAGGGCAGAGCACACAAACATATTTCCTGGAGAAAATGCTGACCTAACCCACAATATGGACTTAAAAAACCCAGGTGGGATGTGTGTTATAAAGAGATATTATAGTAAGTAAAATCTAACCTTGCATGTGACTGGCCACTGTTTGATCCCTGGCATCCAATATAATTTCTTGAAACTCTGTTTGCAGTGATCCAGGGGTAAACCCTGAGCAACAATGGGCATGACCCAACATCCCCCATCTACTACCTCCCCAACAATCCTAAACCCAAAACTCAAATAAGACTGAATTAGATCTGACAGGTAGCCGGTGACATAATCTAAAATAGCAATTTCTTTTTTTTTTTTTTTTTTTTGGTTTTTGGGCCACACCCTGTGACGCTCAGGGGTTACTCCTGGCTATGCGCTCAGAAGTTGCTCCTGGCTTCTTGGGGGACCATATGGGACGCGGGGGATCGAACCGCGGTCCGTCCTAGGCTAGCGCAGGCAAGGCAGGCACCTTACCTCCAGCGCCACCGCCCCGGCCCATAAAATAGCAATTTCTGACCTGAAAGTAGAATGCGCATCTGTCCTCTGCCAGGAAACCTTGCCGAAAATATCCAGTGTGCCTAGACATGCTAGCTGAGGGCAATCTTACACGGAATCTCCCTTTTGGAGAGAGTTATGGCATCCTGGGAAGGCAGGCTCCGAGTTGCCAACCATGGGTGTAGGTGCCACTGCATCAGTCTTCAGTCCCTGGCTCAGAGGAACTCAGGAAGTTTGGGTCAGGCTGACTGGTTTGGTGTCTGTATAGGAGGTCTTAATGCCAGCATAATCGCTTTACTCACCTCCCTCATTCATTTTCCCCCCTCTCTTGCTGCCCACCTTCCTCTCATTTATCCCCTCCTGCTAGTGCATGCCCCTGCCTGACCCTCATTAACTCAAATTGTACAAGCCATTTGTCTGCAGGTCCCCTCACCCCTTCCTCAGCTGGAGACCAGCCTTCTTTCTTCCATTGGCTGTCTGCACTCAGGCCTCTGGGGTTTGTATACTAGCTCTGAATCTGCCTGGTGGCAGAGAACAGACAGGACTTGTTAGGGGATGGTCTTAGGTGGCTAGAAAGACAGAGAATGGACAGTGTCCCAGGAGCCTCTGTCTGCTGACCTGTCCAATCATCCTCAGCTGGTGAGGTCACCTCAGAAGACAGTACAGGCTGTGCCCTGAATACCTCCAGGGCCCTCCTGAAGATATTTGCTGTAGAAGGCTCACAGAGCTGCAGAAAGTTTGTTCAGTCATGTCAGGTCTTTTTTTTTTTGGATCACTCCTCTCACCCCTGCTCAGGGAAGCAACTGTCCTAGTCGTCCCACTTGGAGGACTGAGAGGGAGGAAAGAGGGACAGTTGGGTTGGAATGAAGCTGAAGAGACAGTACAGGGCTAAAGCACTTGCCTTGCAAACTGTTCAATTCCTAGCACCATATATGGTCCCCGAGCCTCTCTGGAAGTGATCCCTGAACATAGACCCAGAAGTCAGCCCCAAGTACCACTGGGTGTGACCCAAACTTCTCCCTCACAATTTACCAAAAATAATGGCCAAGTGCTTAAAGCCTCATAGAAGTGTTGACTGTGATGCCTGGAGTGGTTGGAGCAGAAGGTATTGAGGAGTAGGGTCTGGGACCTTTGGCTGGAAGCATGGAAGGTCTTGAGGCTGGAGGAGTGTCAGTGAATGATGGAAGCTTTCCAGGACTGAGCTGTTGGGAATCCCCAGAGTGGGACACCCTGAGTCTTCTCTAGCTCCACCTCAGCAAACTTATCCCCCCAAGGGGCTGGTTGACCTCCTTCCTGGTGCTGCCCTGCTGGGTTGGGCAGAGGCAGCTGGTCTGGCTGGGGCCCAGAGGAACCAGGAGAACTCAGCAACTCCAGAGCCATGCCTGGCCCTGCACAAGAAGGTATTTGCATTTTTCCTTCCTTGGGGTGAGGGAGCCCCAGACTGTCTTGACAAGTGTGGTTGGGTTTAAGTAACAAATGTCTCAGCACGCACTCAGCACACACTGTCTTTCTCCCTTTCTGTGGGCTCATGTGCTGGCTGTGGGTCTAGCCAGCTTCCCCCTGGGAGTTGGATTGGGGCCACCCAAACAAGGAGCAGTGGCCCATGCTCAAAACTCTCTGTTTCTAAGCATCCATCTCTGCTTGTGGCTCCTGGTTTAAAGGATAGTTTCCTCTCCAGTTCCATAAGGGACTCACCCAACAGGACCCTAAGCTAGGTACCTGAGCCAAGGCCCTTTATCCTCTCCAATTCCTTCCCAATTCTGCAGTCCAGGGCACCCTGAAACCTCGAGGACATGTGGTGGGGCTTTGTGAGTCTCCAGCCCTGTGGCATGCCAGGGGAGAACATGACTTGGGGATCCTCTGGCGGGGCTCTCTCTTGCTCAGGCCACAGTGACCTGACCTCACCTTGGCCCTGAGGCTGCTTGGGTGGCCCTTGTTGCCTCAGGCTGCCCCCTGCATCCACTCTCTCATGGCTGCCCCAGTCTAGGCGTCCCTGGGCCCTGTGGTGGTGACTTTGGGACTCCACTAAGCCGCTGCTGACCTGCCTCCCCGTCTGCCAGGGTATAAATAGCTGTTTCCACTGCGGCCACCTCCGCAGCCTCAACTTTCCCCTACTTGAGTCCTTGCCAGTGCTTGCGCACTGTGTGGAGCCGACCTGCAGGGCGGCAGGGCAGTGCTGGGGCACCCCCAGGAGCCTGGCTGTGCATGAGTGACCCATTATTCTGGGCTGGGACATTGCACCTCCTTTCTCTGGCTGGGGCCTGGCCTGCTCACCTCCTGGCCTTCTTCGTCCCTTTGTCTCAATGCCCTTCTGGCTTCTGTTACCCTGCCAGGGCCAGCCCAGGACGAGCTGCACTTGCTGGGTTCAGAGCTCTGCTGTCAATGTCTCAACATTCCCAATCCTTTGGAAGTGGGTCCCTGCACTTCGTTACGGAGGCCCATTCACTGCATAGTCAAGTTGGAGCCACTCATCTGATGGGACAGAAACAGGTCTGATGAGAGGTACATCTTCTCCTCCAGAGAAATGATTAATTGAAGGATGAGGCACAGCAGCCCCAAGAACACACATGCCCCAGGGCAGACAAGGGAGATCCCCCTCTAACCCAAGAAACTACCAGGAAGATACTCAGTTCTTGTTCTCAAGGAGAAAAGGGGCTCAGTCTCTGAGATTAGAAAGGTCTCAGACTGGGGAAAAGGCATCACTTCTGACTGGGAAGCTGACTGATGATGAAGACAGTGATAACCCCAAGGATTCTTTCTTTTTCTTTCTTCTGTTCTTTCTCTCTCTTCTTTCTTCCTTTTCTCTCTTTCTTTCTCTCTTTCTTTCTATTTGTCTTTCTTTCTTTTTCTTTCTTTCATTCTTTCTTTCTTTCTTTCTCTCTCTTTCTTTCTTTCTTTCTTTCTTTCTTTCTTTCTTTCTTTCTTTCTTTCTTTCTTTCTTTCTTTCTTTCTTTCTTTCTTTCTTTCTTTCTTTCTTTTTCTTTCTTTCTTTCTTTCTCTTTCTTTTTCTTTTTCTTTCTTCTTTCTTTCGTCTTTTTTCTATCTTTATTTCATTCTTCTCTGTCTTTATTTCTTTCTTCTCTTTCCTTTCTCCCTCCCTCCCTTCCTTTCTTTCCTTTTTATTTTCTTTCTTTCTTCTCCCCTACCTCCCTTCTTTCCTCTCATCCTCCCTTTGTCCCTCTCTTTCTTCCTTCCTCCCTCTCTTCCTTCCTCCCTCTCTTCCTTCCTCCCTCCCTCTCTCCCTTTCTCACTACTTCCTTTTCTCCCTCCCTTCCTCTCTCCCTCCCTTCCCTCTCTTCCTTCCCTCCTCCCTCCCTTCTTTCTTCCCCTCACTTCCCTCCCTTCTTTCCTCCCTCCCTTCTTTCTTCTCTCCCTCCCTTTTGCTCTCCCTCCCTTTCTTCCCTCTCTCCCTCCTTCCCTTCCTCCCTCTTTTCCTCCCTCCCTCCCTCCCTCCCTCCCTTCCCTCCTCCTTCCTTCCTTTCCTTCCTTCATTCTTCCCTCCCTCCCTCCCTTTCAGGCCTTATTCCTAGCTCTGTCACTCTTGGCAGTGATGGGGAATCTTATGTGATTCTGGATCAAACCTAGCCAAGTGCAAGGCAGGATCCCTACTCAGTGCACTATCTCTCCAGCCCTTTTGAAATTATTTACTGGGGTTTAAGGGCCATATCCAGCGGTGCTCAGGGCTTATCCCTGGCTCTGTGCTCAGGGATCACTAGGCTAGATGGGAGGGAGGATTAAGGTAAGTACCCTGACCCTTTCACTATCTTTTCAGTTTCATCCCTTTCCAATCTTCCTAGCTCCACTTTCCCTCTCCTATCCCCTCCTCTCCCCTCTTATCCTTATCCTCTCCCATTTCTTCTCCCTCCCTTTCCTCTCCCATCTCCTCCCATACACCATCCCCTTGAAACTGAGGGTTGTCTCAAAAGAACCCCAGGGATCAGGGTTGGTCCTGCAGAGACTCAAAGACACATGGGTAGGAAAGTCAGGGGAAGGGGCAAGGAACAGGGGTTGGCACTGATTCCTAAGACAGGTAAAGTCAAGGGGTGTCTCACCTTGAGCTTCCTATACTCTCATTCATGACTGCATACTGAGAAGCTTGTATATAACCCTGACTTACAGGTACATAAAGTGGGCATATAAATCATGCATCTACTGGTAATAAATCACCATTCGAAAACACAATTTAAAAACACTATAGGATCCTGCATGGGATCATGACCCACAGTTGAAGAAACTTGAACCTTAGCAAGTGACACAGGCACAGCTGTGTGGGATGCACATGGCCAGCTCTGCTGAGTGTTCAGGGCACACATATGCATGTGCTTACATTCACACATGTGTGTACATAAGCACACACACATATACATGCTCATTTATGTGTGCACAAACATACACAGTACGTAAAACACCCCGGAGTGGGAGCCCTGTAATTCTGTTGCTGTGGCCAAGCTGTGGGAGTGTGGACAAGTCCTTCTGAGCATGGCAGACAGAGAGGAGTGGGGAGACCCCTACCTTTGGCCCTGTGGGAGTGTCAGAAGCTGCAACCAGGGATTCAGGGCAAGAGCCTCCTGTGGGCTCAGGCACTAGCAGGTTGACTATCCCAGAAACTTACTGGAAACTAAAGGCAAGGACTGATTCTTGAAGATTGATGGATCAAGCGACTCCCTCATGCCCTTTGTCTTCTTATGCTGCTAACCTAGCACCATTTTCTTTTCTTGGAGCCCCTTCAAAAAGTCCCAAATTCTACAACCCCTTTAGTCATGCTGACTGATTTTCTCTATTTTTACCATGCAGTTCCTGTGTGCCACTTTCATTACTCACTCAGACTTTTCCACATTGGGGAGATGGTAGCACCTCCTCTATCCAAGTACACCTTGTCTGAGTCCCTAAGACCAGAGACAGTAAGGCAGCTGCTAGGGCTGCAGTGGGCAGGGGGAGAGGTGGCTGTGATCTCTGCTCTTGTCCCAAGGCTGTGAGCTGAACAAGCACTGTTCATGTCTTTCCTCCTTGGCCATTCAGCCAGGATACATGACCAATTGTATGTGTGCTGAGCACAGGCATTTGCCTGCAAACAGTAGATCAGTTGTTTTCACCCTTGGGGAAGCAGATAAAAGCAAGCATCTGTCCATGTTTGCAAGACAGGTGGGGGTGCACCCTACCAAGGCATGTTGGGAATTAAGAGCAGTTCAGATTGAGGTCTGAGAGGCTTGGATCTATAGGGGATCTCATTGTTCTGCTATCCCCTAAAACTGACCCATACCCCTTTATTGACTTGCTTGTCTCCCACCCTATCTGTGACCCTTCTCTTTGGCCACATTGGCTTCCTTCACACCTCGATAGGTATTCCCAGGCTCCACATCTCCTCCCTTTCTGTCACCTCTACTCTAGAAGGAGGCCATGACCCTCCCCACCTGCCTCTTTCCTCGCAACCCCCCACATCTGTTGAGGGAAATTGGGCCATTTGAAGAAGAAAGGAGAAAGCAGGAGGGAGGAAAACTCCCATCTCAGGGCCAGCTCCACAGCTGGGGTGAAAACCTGTTCCTCATTAACACCCTGAGTCAGGGACTGGAGTGGGGTGACGTGCCCTTCAGATTCCCTACAGGGACCAGAAGGTGAAAGGCATGCTGGGAGAAGTTTGCAGGAGTTATTGGGAACAGATGGGATGGGGTGGTGGGAGGGACAGATACTGAGGGAGGAATGGGGTCAGCTCAGGGGTGGGGAGCAGTGGGGTTATCTCTGTGGGTGCTGGGGCAGACCCTCACCCAGGATTCTAGGGTCCTGAGCCAATTATCAACAAATGCCTCTTCCACTTTGGTCCTCTGCTACAGGTTGAGGGAAATTCCAGATTGGGGTACACAGGTCTCCTGGAGGAACAGAGCCTAGGGAGAGTGTCCTGTGGTAGCCCCAGTGTGTACAGTGGAATATGTGAACCCCTAATTGTCTCTTGAACTGCTAGAAGCTGGAAGGGATGTGGTGGGGGTAAGGATGTGAAGTAAGGCATAGACTTCATGCAAGTAGACTGGGGTATCCCACCTCAAAGGAAGACTGGCTGCAGAGCTGGGGAAAGGAAAGGAGTTGGAGTTCAGCAGGAGCAGCTGGTGGAGCTGATGCGCAGGTGGGATCATAAAGGCAGAGACTGAGGGCCTCCACATCATGGCCACTTTGGAGTGGGAGAACTTTCCCTGGCTTTCTCTTCAACGGCATTCATCCTTTCCTCTCCAGACCTTAGAAACCCCCCTGTCTGTAGGTTGGTTTGATTTTGGACTTTTTGCCTGACCCCTCAGTTTCTTGGACCTTTGGGAGAGTAGTAAAAGAGGCCTGGGAGTTGCCCAATGATTTAGGTCTTGGAAGGAAAGGTGGAGTGTGGAAGGGGGAATATCTCAGCCCCTGCCTTCCTACTGTTCTCTCTTCCCACTCAACCTAGGCCAGGCAAGCCCCTGGCACTCACTCTACCTCCCCACCACTGATTCTGCCTCCAAAGTTTTAATTAGATTCCGTGCTCATTAGTTGCCCAAATGCCTTCCAGACACCCTGCAGCTGCCTAGGCCCTCACAACACCTGCCTGGCCAGCTGGGCCTGCCCCACACCTGGAAGACATTGAGGCCTCTAGCCAGGTCCCAGCCTCCAGCTCCTCCCTGTGTCCTTTCACTGTAGGGACAGTCTGAAGAAGCAGACCTGCTGCTCCGAGAGGAGGGCATAAGAGGGGCAGGCCAGAAAGTGAGCTGTGACTGAGCATAGGAGACAAGTGGTATGGTACTTCCTTCCTGCAAGTCTGCCAGTCAGTCTGCCAGTGGAGCCAGTGTCTCTAGTTGACTGTGGGCTCTGGACCTGAGCATGAACCCTAGGAGGCTCTTGGGAGAACATTTGCACAACTAAGCCCTTGTCACCTCTTGGGGGTTTGGTGGCCCTGAAAGAGACTGTAGGAAACTGAGCCGTGAGTGCTGGCTCTGATGCTCAATCCCAGCTCAAATCATCTTTCAACAAATGGTAGAAAGGAGCCAAATGCAGGGCCTGAGATAACCCAGCAGGAGAGGTGCTTGCCTGCTGCATACCTGACCCAAGTTCCATCTCTAGCATTGTATACAGTCCTCTGAGCACTTCTAGAAATGATCCCTAACACAAAGCCAAGAGTAAGCCATGTGTAGCATGGGGTGTGATCCTAAAACAAAACAAAACAAAACAAAACAAACAAACCGGAGGTTGCGGGAAGAGACTTGAAGGCAAATTTGTCCTTAGCAGCCATTTCCCTTCTTAGTCTGCTGGTTGGCACCAAGTTTTGAAGCCCTCAGCCCCTGAGATTGCATGAATGAAATCACTGAATGTTTGCACATGAAAACTTCACAGGAGCAGCTGTAAGAGCTCGGTGAACCTGCTCTCACTTTCTGTCCTGACTGTGTGAGGTGGGTCAAGTCCCAGTGTCACAGAGATCATGAGCTTCACAGTGGCTGTGCAGCTGGTTTGGGGTCACCTAGGATGTAAGGAGCTGTCAGGGTTGGGTTTCTGCATGTTTTCAGTCCTCAAACTTGGCAGCCTCTCTAGAATGTACTATAAGTCGTGTTGTCTATAAGTGAGTGAGGGGATCTCCACTGAAAGATTCCCCCAGGCCAGAACTCATAGGTGCTGGAGTTGCTACCACCATACTGGAGATACTGACTGTGTGGTCTGGCAGGCAAGTTGGCTCACAGCTTCTGTGATACATGCAAGTCACACCCCTGTGCAAATGGGAAAACCAGCTGAACTTGGCTCCAAGACATGCCTAAGTCTGGAGAAGACAGACTCCCCCAGGCCCTGTCAGCCAATATCACCTCAGCAGGCTGGTGCTGTGTGTGTTTATGGGCGTTGAGATGGAGAGTTCTTTTGCTAAGCAAAGGTAGGGAGACCTTGACTTATTCAGTGGGAAGCTACCTGAGGGGGGTCAAAATCCAATGTGAATGGGATTTTGAGGAGAGCTGCTGTGGGTTGCCAGGCCCCCACACCCTAGTATGGCCAAGGCACATGGCACTCCTTAGTCTGGACATCTTTAGCCCAAACCACTATCTTCTGGGATTCCAGTTGGTATTTTTATTGGTGCTCCAGTTAGCCTCTTCCCTCTGGAGCCTACCTGAGCATATGCTCTTCCATCATGTGATGACTGTCCTGAGTTGAAGAAGCTTATTTTTGGGGGGAGGGGCATGTGGACATAAGATCATGGAGCTGGAGTTCTCAAGGGGTAAATATCACGAGCAGAAAGAGCCTACGGCCATCCCAGCTACACACACTGTGTGTGTACATGTGTGTTTGTGTGTGTGTGTGTGTGTGTGTGTGTGTGTGTGTGTGTGTGTGGTTAGTACCTTAAATAGTCTTTCCATCAGCTCTTCACCCTTCATTGTCAGTTTCCTCAGCAGAAGGCTGAGACGGTTGGCTGCCAAGACCAGCTTTAAATGTCAAGGCCTGGAAAATTAGACCAGCCTCTAAGGCCCTATATTCCCACCCCAGGTGGCAAGAGCAGGCAAGAATGGGGGGGGGAGAATGATGAAGTTAACCCCCACTTCCTGTTTCACTTCTGCAGAATCATTCTGCTGCTGGCCTGGACTCTAGGGATCCCAGGCCCTGGCTCCTTCCACAGACACCCGCTATACCCAGACCAGTCACAACATGCTGTGCCCTGGCTGTGTGGAGCCCATGGTGATTCTGCTGTTGCTAGTGAGCCTTCAACCTTATTCAGTTCCTGCCATCAACTTCTCTAGGCCAGTGGTGGGCAACCATTTTTTTCAACTAAGCCAAATCTTGCCAAAACCACGATTGAAATTTATTTTGAGAGCACATTTTTAAAACCGAAAATACATAGGATGGTACACTGTTTTTAGTTTCAGTAAGTTTTTATTGAGAATAATCTGCATGCAAGTATCCACATAGGGGGAGGATACAAATAACACAACTAATAAAACAAAAACTTTAGAACGATATTATTTATTGATAACGTTAAGTTCCATAAAATTTGCCTTACAATGTAGAGAAAATTACATCCTGACAATGACTGACAAAGTCACAAATACTAATGTGAACATTGGTCTTGATTCTGATCAGAGCTGTGTGGAGCTGGCCGCCGGGGCTACACACAAGGCGCTCACTGACAGAGTCTAGGAGCAGAGTCCTGACTCCTGGAGCGGCCGCCCGGCACACAGAAGAGCCGCAGTAAAAAGTGTAAAGAGCCGCAGTTTACTGACCACTGCTCTAGGCAAATGTGTGGTGCCCGTTTCTCTGCAGGCACCCAGCCTTATGCTGAGGGGGAGAGACACCCCTTTTCCTCATAAATGAGGGTGACTTATTGTGCTCAGTGGATGACAGGCTCTGACCAGCAGAAACCTTGTCCTCCCATTTGACCTCTTGAGAGCTACTTTCAATCCTGCATGTTCAGTTCCAACCAGTCATGTGCCTTCAGGCCATTTGCTTCATGCTCCTGGGCTCTAGCTTCTGAAACTTGAAGTTGGAAATCCAAATCCCTGTCCTACCTGCATAAATCTTGTTAGCTTCCTAGGAATAAAGGGCATGAAGAGCACAATTTGAACCCTACATTTTTCTAGTAAGTTCTGTGGTCTCTTATCAGTAGGTGAGTGTGCCTCTTCAGGCACTGGTTGGGGCTTAAATAGATGGTGTTTCTGAAGGGTGGAAGTCCAAGATTAGGGTGTTGTCAGGGCTGTTTTTCTGGGAAGCCTTTCTTCTTAGTCTGTGGGGGGATGTTACATGACCTTACATGGCCTTGCCTGAGAAAAATACATGCAGACAGAGCTCTGGCTCTTTGTATCAAAAATAACCTTATTTAATCTTTTTTTTTTCGGGGCCCACCCATTTGATGCTCAGGGGTTACTCCTGGCTAAGCGCTCAGAAATTGCCTCTGGCTTGGGGGGACCATATGGGACGCCGGGGATCGAACCGCGGTCCTTCCTTGGCTAGCGCTTGCAAGGCAGACACCTTACCTCTAGTGCCACCTCACTGGCCCCTAACCTTATTTAATCTTATTGGTCAACTTAGTTCACATAGGAGTTAGACATTCAGCAAATAAATTTGGGAGGGACACATTTAAATTACAAATGTTTTAAAATATTGATTAAAGAATCAACAAAATAGGTTCCTGTGATCAGGCATGTGACTTATTGATAGAGCCTTGCATGTTCAAAGTATCAGGTTTGATTTGTGGCATTTCATGACCTCCAAATACCTCTCAGTGTGGCCCTGGTGACCGTGGAGCATTATTAAGAGTGGTCCCCACAATATTAATGGGACAAAAAGTTTTCATGGTTGACTAATGTTGGAAAAGGACTAGGGTTAAGCTAGGCTTTTCACTGTGGGTTTCTCATTGGCTCCCTGGTGGGACTGAAAGAGAAAGCAAGTCATGCTTCCCTAAGGTCATTGATCCTAGAGCTCATTTTGGACTAATCTGGCGTTGAGATCCATTACCCTAATTGACTGCTGCAGAAAAATTAAAGATTTTTCTGATTTGTTTACTTATGGGCAAGGTCAGCATTAGATTTTCACCCTGAATGAAACTGAAATCAGGTTATCTTCCCCTTCCTCCCTTTCTTCCTTCTGTCCTTCCTTCTGTCCTCCCTCCTTCATCCCCTCACTTGAGCGCCCTTACTTTCTGTACAGCCTGGGACCTACTCTACAGCTCTTGGTCATCATTTGTCATCACATCTTTTCTACGTTTCATTTGTCATTTTGTTTGGAGACTGAGTAAGTAATGGGTAGATCTCTGTGAAGCGATTCATCTTTCCCATGAATCTCTCATGGGACCATGGAAGCACCTTGGCCGAAGTTGTGGCTTTTTCCTTCAAGCTCTGAGGGACAACCAGGTTGCATCTCCCGGGCAGAGTCTTGGTCCCACAGCAGACCTGCTGCTCCACAATCTGTATTCTGCAAACTCTTGATAGATTGATATGCAGGCACTTTAGGGTTTTAGAAGTATTTGCTGGAAGTAGTCATTTTCAAAAGCACGGGTTGTGACAGAAAAACAACCCTGATTTGCCAGCAGCATCTAAAAAACAAAGAGAAGAATTGAAAATAGAGGATGTATTAACTTAACAAGGACAAGTATTTTCGAAGAAAGCATGTTCTGAATTACAACCTCCAATGCAGGCCACTATCAAAGGTTCAAAGACATCAGTCTAGGGGAGAAATAGGGGACTGGCTGGACAGCCCACCCTTTCTTCTTCTCCTAGGCCTCTTCCCAGCTGCCCTCAGGATTTCCGGTCATTGACCACACACACACACCTTGTCGCCACACCCTGTGGCCCGTTGCCTGGGCTGGGGTGTGGTGGGGGAGAGTTGGAACCCAAAAGAGTGACTTTTAAAATAGATTCTCATCCAGGTTTATTTTTCCCTGCTTGCTTCTCCCCTTTCCTTTTCCAGTTACTTGCCTGGTTCCTCTTTCTTCCTCTACTGTTCTAAGCCAAAAAGCAAGGCCAAGTCCAACTCATCAGAGACGGCGCCTTTCTCCCTCCACACTGTAGACGTCTCCTTCCCGAGGCCCCTTTCCATGCCAAGGAGTCACAATAACCCAGCTGACCCCACGCCTGCAGGCCAGTCCCACCTTTGGCAGTGGGCCACTAGCCCTGTCTGCCAGAAACTTAAGCTGATCTTTGAATACAACACTTCCCTAGAGAGAAACCTGGGCCACTGCTAAAGGCATCAGCACTGCCATGGGGCCAGAGAATAGGGGCAAGTGGGGTGAGTGGGAGGGGGTACAAAGGGCAGGAAGCCCAGGGCAGAGATGCTGGGAGGCCAGGCACTGTCTGTGGCTCTTTTCCCACTCGTCACTTTAAGCTCTGCCTGGATCAAGGCCAGATGGAATGATCAGGAAATCTCTTGGGTTCTTCCTTTTGAATATCAATTATCTTTATCTCCATTGCTACCATAGGAAACAGGGTGATCACAAATCTATGTTTGTTCAGAATGGCTGGGGTTCATGCCTTTTAGCTGAGGAAAATGATCATAGTGTCCCCTTTCACCTTTAAAAGTGTTCCAATTTGGATTTCCAATTATCTCATTACTTGAGCTAAGAAAACTAAACTAAAGAAAATTTTGCCAAAGGTTATAAGTTCAGAAACCAGTCGGGATTTGATACAAATCATATCCTGGTCCCAGTCTACCTCATGTACTTCCCAGGGTGCACCCTATATTTCCCGGGTAGCTTCACTTTCTGGTTCTTTCTTTATTAAGAAGGTCAGTGTGGGGTAGACTAGAGTAGCCCTAGACTTTTAAACAGGTCTTGAGGGTCAGTGGGAGGGACATAGTTTATTCTTGAGGGACAGTGGATGGGGGAGGCAATATGCCATCTGTTACCCCATCTTCCTGTGTAACCTTACCTACAAGAAAGACCTGCCCATTTCTTGGTGGGTTACAAAAGGTTTGACCTGAGGGAGTTGAGGAGGAGATTTGGAGGAGGAGTTTGGAGAGAGATTGAGCAAGGAAGATGGATGGAGAGGAGATGGCTGAGGGACCTGGTACAATGCAGGGCTGAATAGGGATCCAGCGTAAAAGGTTTATAGGCCACACATGTAGTGGCTAGGGCATGAATAAAGCTGATATCTCCTGGAACCTGTCTGTGGATGATTTCCTTGCCTCTACCTGAAATTACAGACTTGCCGGCTGAAGGGGGTTGGAAACACGTGATCCTGGGCTGGAGGAGAAAGGCCTCTCATCCATCCATCACCATCCATCACCATCCAAGCCCATCCAAAGGGCAATTATTCTTCAGCCGTCAATAAACTCTCAGTTGCATGCTACAGTAGAATGCAGAGAAGTTTCTGAAACTTCAGCTCTCACTTCATGGACTGTGGGACTAAGATGAAAATTGACACATAGGTCAGAAGTGTGGGCTATTTTCTCAGCATGCTTTTAGGCATGCTCAGGGTCCTTGCAGAGAGAGAGAAAGATACACAGGCTCTCTATATCTTTTATTTACATGAGTGCCTGGAGGGAGGAGTGGGCAGGTAGATTTAGAACTGGGGAAAGTGTCTTGCCTAGGGCAGGATTTAGGGCTAGACGGACACTGCGAACTGCAGAGTGTTAGAAGGACATTGTTAACTGGTGTGGCTGATAGTAATGATTTCTAGTCCTGAAGCTGAAACTGGCATTTGGATAACAACTCAGAGACACAAATTCATTCCTAAGCCTCCTAGACCCTTGTTCCTCCAGGCCACCCATGGGCACTGAACTGCTGACAGGTTTTTGGCTCTTTCAAGGCTACTGGCCAAAGACTAAGGAGACTGGGAATGTGTCCCACTGGACCCAAGCCCTGGAGCTGCTGGGAGCAAACATCCAATCCAAGGATTGTGTATAAAACATAGGTGAGGGACAGCTGGAGGGGTTGTTCCCAAGGAGTTCATGGCTGTGAAAGGATGAAAGAGGAGGACAGTTCTGAAAACTTATTTATACACACAAATGCAGAGTAGACCCCTCCCCAGTGTAATATTCAATACCCATTAAACTCATAAATACCCATAAAACCCTTTCACACCCAACATATAAATGCTCTAGACAACTCACAAACATATTCATGCATCTATAGCCACACATCTATAGGTACATATCTAGGCTCACACACACACATACAGAAATGCATGTATACCCACAAGGATGAATATCCTTCACATGACCGGTGCTCAGCTGGGCTACTTGTACAACAATGAAAGATGGGATGGCCTCTGCCATGAGAGTTGGAGGGGTGCCATGTTCTAATATAGTATCTTAGTTTTGAGGGACAGGGGCCTCAGGAATATTGGTCAAGGAAGAGTGAGTGGTGTTTGGAACACCAGGGCAGCGGAGTAAGTGGGGAGTGAATATGACTAAGGCCTCTAACCAGGCTTCACCCTGTTGTCCACAGTATCACTGTTTCTCAGGAATCAACTTGGATCCCATTTGCTTCATGTTCTCAGCCCTCCTGAATTTCTGGAAAGGTGAGATAAACAAGGTACAATGATATCCACAAACTCAATATTAAATCCACAATCAGACTTTCCCTCAGCCATGATGGAAGACCACAGGACCAACATCTGGAAATTATTGTCTGATGAGAAACAAGGGTGGACTCTATGCTTCCTTGAGTTGGAAGATTGGGGAGAAGAGTTTCTCACAGACCCTCTAACATGATGCTTCCTGTGGGAACCATGTGAGTTAAAGCTGTCTGAGTCCTGAGTGAGACAGTTCAATGGCCTCCCCTGGTCTGGACATGGCTAGAGTAGGGTAAGGAGAAGGAGAAGAGTTTACACCCACTTAGTGGAAACTTGCTTTTGACTTGAAGAAGTCTCCAGGCCATGCTTGCTACAATCATGGGTTTGAACAAACTGGACCTTCCCCTTAGCCACATGACTGCCACTCTATGTGCGGTGAGATCAGTTAAGCAGTGGGCTTGTGAGGCTGGGTTATGATGTGGCATTTAATCAACCCTGTGCAGAGCTCAGCAGCCTCATTGTGAAGGGGTCTGTTTTGCAGCTAGAGTGAAGGTTCATCTTTGGATAGATGAGCTTTCTCTACCGGTGTCAGAAACCGAACTTAGCCAGGGCTAGAATCCCTTTGAGTCAGTGTCAAGATCAGTCTTTGGCTTTAGTTGTGGACCATGTGGACCAGAACAAGGGCTGAGTGTCCCCGGAAAGTCAATGATCCAAGGGAGCCACCATGTCTGAAATGTACTTAGGCTTGTCACTTCACAAAGAGCCCACCTCACAGAGATATATGTATTGTTGGCCTCAGTAACTCTGTGTTCTCAACTTGATGGGGAAGCCTGGGGTGTAGGACTGCACATTTGCCAGGCCATGAATGCCTACCATTGGAAGGCTCCACATTCCATGATCAGGCCACATGCTGTTGTCTGGGAAAATTAATGGGGACAATGGTGGATGGTGGCCCTGAATCTGGAGCTTGGCATCTGGAGGCCAGGCTTTGACACGAAATGTGGCTGGTAGAGAGGGTTTTTCAGAAGTAGTCTGGACTGTGTGTGGGCCTCCACACAACTGGGTGACAGTCCTCATTCATCTCATGCCATCTAGGTGGCAAGCAGCCACCCTCTCAGACCTCTCAGTCCTATGTACAATCCTTCAAGGAATTATCTGAAAACTTCTGCTTCTTGAAGGAGAGGGGAGGTGAGAAATGAAGGGAGTGATGGTAGGGAAAAAATCTGTACCTGGTCTGGGTCAGTTTAGTATCACAACCAGCTTGCAGGAATGGGGTGGCTTGACCGACAGGCTGAATCTGGGGGTACTTGGAGAATTGTCACCCTGATTGGCATCACTGAGTTGCAGTAGAACTCAGTAGAGCTCAGGTCTGAGCTCTGCAGGGAATTCAGAGGTAAATTAGCTTCTCATCCTCCAACTCTTACACAGAAGGTTAGAAAGCTATATCCATTGATGACTGGGGGCTAACCACTAGTGATGGGGAAATAAGGGAGTAGCGGTGGAGGAGGGAGAAATGGCAGAGGTGGGTGGTGCTGTGCAAGGTGGAATTACTCAGTTCTCTGTGGTCCTCTTCTCCTCTAAGGACCAGTTGTCATCTGGGAGACAGTGCCTCCCAGGTAAGCCTCCAAGGACAAAGTTGGTTTCTTTTCTTGGGGGGTGGTGCTCTTTAGGGCCACACCCGGTGATGCTCAGGTGTTACTCCTGGCTATCCACTCAGAAATCGTCCCTGGCTTGGGGAACTCATATGGAACCCAGGGATCGAACTGTGATCTGTCCTAGACTAGCAAGCGCCACTGCTCCAGCCCTCAAAGTGGGTTTCTTCGAGTCTCATCAGAAGTGGTCAGCCGCAATATTAACTGCAAGTACTAAGATTAACTGCAAAAACTGCAAGAGCACTAACAGTGATGCTATGGAATGCCTGAACTGTGCCCCCAAATCCTCAATGTGATGGGTTTAAGATCAGCCACCAAATTCTCTGGTACAAGAGTAGAGGCTAGGTTTCTTCCCCTTTTGTAGGGGATCTGCAGCTACTTGACCAAAAGAATGTAGCACTGGTGGCTGCTGTGCCATTTTCTGGAACCAGGTCTTGAAAACCAGCTGCTTCTGGGAGCTCTCTTCCTTGCTGTCAGGCAGTCCAGCAGGCCAGCTGTAGGGGTCACAGGTAGCTGCAGTAGACAGTTCTGAGCAGGCGGGTGAGCAGGACATTGGACAGTTCCTACCCCATGGCCTGGAGATCCCGCCCCCATGGTACTGGTGGTGCAAAGATAACTTATTTCTCTGCTGCTCAGAGGATGCCTTTATGAGCTAAAGAAATGACCACTGATGTTTTCAGCGAGGAGTTGGCAAAGGTTGTTGGTGAAAGACAATAAATATTTTAGGCTCTAAGAGCCATTAAGTGTCTATTGTAACTCTTCAGCTCTGTGGGAGTGCCGGAGCAGCCCCAGGCAACACAATAAATGGGTGGGTGTGGCCTGGTGCAATAAAACATTATGTACACTGAAATTTGAATATCATATAATTTTCACATGTCATGAAATCGTATATGTCTTTTGATATTTTTCCAACTGTTTAAACACACACACACACACACACACACAAATCCCCATTCTTAGCTCATGGGCTATATTAAAAGCAGGCAGTCAGCCAGTTTACTGGCCTTCTGTTTTAAGCCGCTAGGATCAGGGTGGTCTATTAGACCATCAGAGATAATGGGAACAACAGCCCTGATATGTAGATGCTTTTGTGAAATGTTTGTGGAATTGAGGTGTATGTAGATCACTGGAAAACTCCTTTGAGTTCACAGTTACAGTAACACTTTGGCAAAAGCTGAGTTCTGAATGGTAGAGTAAGATTAAATTCAAACAATCTGAATATCAAGAGTTGTAGGTGGGTCAAGAAAATTCAAAAGATAAAATTCAAAAGATCTGAAAAGCAAGACTTGTAGTGGCTTCAGGAAATGGGGAGAAACTGGTGAAGATGGGATATTTTATTAGACTTCTTCAAAGCAAAGTAGGATTTTTTGTTTGTTTGTTTGTTTGGATTTTGGGCCACACCTGGTGGTGCTCAGGGGTTACTCCTGGCTCTGTGCTCAGAAATCACTCTTGGAAGGCTCAAGGGATCTAAGGGATACTGAAGATTGAGCCCGGGTCTGTCCTGGGTTGGTCGTGTGCAAGGCAAATGCCCTATCTCTGTGCTATTGCTCTGGCTCTCAAAGTAGGATTTTTCACATCTTGTTTGAATTTCCACATCCATGGTATGCTCTTCTAAGTGAGAACTGATCTTCTTAGGCAGGAGCATTGGTTATGAACTTTTATTAGTGGCTTATTATAAACTAGGCACAATTCTAAACTGCTTATGTGCACCTACTCATGAAATCTTCATAAGAACCTTAACCCATGGGGCCGGAGTGGTGGTGCTAGAGGCAAGGCATCTGCCTTGCAAGCGCTAGCCTAGGACGGACCGCGGTTCGGTCTCCTGGCATCCCATATAGTCCCCCAAGCCAGGAGCGATTTCTGAGCGCATAGCCAGGAGTAACTCATGAGCATCAACAAAACAAAACATAAAAAAGAACCTTAACCCAAATGCACAAAAAAAAAAAATAGAAACTCACAGAATTAAAGTTAAAATATGGTGATAGGGTGTGGATGTGGGAAAAGGGGCAGGTGTTTAGGACTTAAAACCATGCAGCCTGGCTCCTGAGCCCCTGCAAGTCACTACTCATCTCTTGTGTTCTCTACCTGACCCTGATATGGTGGGTATGTTCTCAGCAGGGTCACAGCACAGTAGAGTATATGAACTGCAATGCAGTGACTGCAAGTGTATGTGTGAGCAACCTGAGACCTTTGAGGTCTGAGCAAAGGATGGAGGAAGATAAAGTCCTCTGCTGGAAGGACAGAGTCCTAAGGTCTCTAAGGGTGGAATAAGCTGGCTGCATCCTGGTCAGTGCCCCTATGGGTCATTTTACTTCCAGTTTACTATACCTCTCTTTCTCAATTTTTGTAGCATTTGTAGCGGTAGCTAAATTCTAATTCTCATGGTGTTTATTCACTACATCTGATTCCTACTCTCTCTTCCCTGCTCATACTTACTCGTTTTAGATCATTTGAACAGTACTTTCAAAAAGTCAATGTTTGACTTGGTTGAACCTCTCCAACAAGTTTGTTTTCTGTTTCATCATTTTCTGCTCTTCCTTTTACTATTTCCTGTTATTATCTTTGATGTTCTAACTTGCAAACAGTTTTGCTCACTCCTGCCTGGCTCCCCAGGGCCTAACAAAGAACTCCGTGTGAGTTGGATGCTCTGTGTAGAGCTGCAGAATGGATGAAATGAGTGTTTTACTTCTCTGGCTTTCTCACCTCAATTCTTCACCCTGTCTTCTGGTTTCTACTTCTTAAATAAATCAGACTCAGAACCACCACTTCAGGATGGCACCTTAACTCACCTATTGCACTGTGCCAGCACAGCCCTCCAGCCACCCTCCAATGCAATGGCTGCAGGGTCCTGCTACAGATAAAGAGATCAGGCTGCCTCCTGCTTCAAGTCCTTCAAGACACCACCCCTTCTCCCACTTCCTTCCAGGAGTGTCAGCTAACTTAAACCCTGAGTGAGTTCTGGCTTACCCCTGATCTCCTTTTGTGCCTCCTGTCTCTCTTTTCTTATTCTGAGCACCAGCATGGGTTGTCCTTCTCCCATGCCCTATTTATTTATTTATTTATTTATTTATTTATTTATTTATTTATTTATTTATTTATTTATTCATTCATTCATTTATTAGTCACACCTGGTGGCACTCAGCCGTTACTCCTGGCACTGAGCTCAGAAATCACCCCCCCCTTTTTTTTTCTTAGAAATCACCCTTGGCATGGGCCCGGAGAGATAACACAGCGGCGTTTGCCTTGCAAGCAGCCGATCCAGGACCAAAGGTGGTTGGTTCGAATCCCGGTGTCCCATATGGTCCCCCGTGCCTGCCAGGAGCTATTTCTGAGCAGACAGCCAGGAGTAACCCCTGAGCATCGCTGGGTGTGACCCAAAAACTAAAAAAAAAAAAAAAAAAAAAAAAGAAATCACCTTTGGCAGGCTCTGGGGAGCATATAGGTTTCCAGGAATTGAACCAAAATCCATTGGGGTTGGCCATGTGCAAGGCAAACTCCCTACCTCTGTGTTATTGCTCCGGCCCCTCCAAGCTCCCTTTAGACAGAAGCTGCCTGGCATCCCATCTCCAAAAACCCCTCACCTCTATCCTTTTTCCTGTACCCCCATCACACTCTGAGTTCACTTGGCCAGCAGAAGCTGGGCCCCCTGGGCCTCACTGGCCATGGCAACTAGCAGACCACAGAACAATGGTGAATTCTTGGGAATTTTCTTATTTGAGTCCATGTTGGACAGCAAAGCCAGGTCTCACACATGTCAGGCAAGTATTCTACTGATGAACTATAGTACCTGGTTTCTGGAGGAATCTCTGTGAAATATAAAGGGGCAAAGCCCCAGATGGGGAACCCAAAATGGGTTGTGCCAGGCTTGCAAAGCCAAGCCCCTTCCCCTCCACAATACTGCAGAATCCTTGCTTGCCACAAGGAGAGGTTCTCACATAGTGGGCAGGGGACTAGGCTGGGGTGTCAGTCTGGCAGGAGTGAGGAATAGGACCTTCTGAATTGGACCTTCTGGAGTTGGAAGGAGAAAGGGGTCGGGAACTGCAGATTTGAGAGAGGAGATTCCCTGTTTTATCTCCCCAAGGCATAACTACCTTTTCCATCAGACAGACTCTCTGAGAAGATATTATCAGAGCCCCTGCCCTTAGTTTCCAGGATGTTTACAGACTTCTCCGGGGGCTACATGGCCATTGCAGTTCCTCCCAGGCCCTGACCCTCTCTCATCCACTGGGGATTAGGAGCTCTGGACAATGCTTTCTGCAGAGGAGGCTGGCAGAGTGTCCAGGTCAGAGAGACTATATTTAACTGACTAAATTTGCTGTCCCGACTGACTTGTCCCAACCTCAGCCTCGCCTGTCACCCAGCTCCTCTTT
Source organism: Suncus etruscus (assembly GCF_024139225.1). Classification (NCBI taxonomy): domain Eukaryota; kingdom Metazoa; phylum Chordata; class Mammalia; order Eulipotyphla; family Soricidae; genus Suncus; species Suncus etruscus. The sequence continues at coordinate 23,305,952 of NC_064859.1, read as the reverse complement.
GGTAGCCTGCTGCACTCTGGGGCCTGCGGCAGCCCTGCTCACCCTGCTCCAGCTGTGCAATTGTGGTCTGGGCCACAGACTATTTTTTTTGGTGCCAAACATTATTCAGTTATCAGGAATGTGTGTTTAAGTGACGGTCTCTGGAATAAAAATTATAAATAGAAACTTGGGGTCAAGGCCTGGGCCCCAGTGTCCTCCTCCTCTTTGTCCCAGTTCCTATTTCAGCACCTGGATTTAACTTGGGGTGATCACCAGGAGCTGTCTGGGGGAGAAGCCCCCTGCCTAAGAGGCTAGTGGTTCAAGGATAGATAACTCTCTCAAGCATGGTCCCCAGCCTCTCAGGACCCCCCCCCCCCACTTTTTTTTTTGATCCTTAGAAAATGACCATAAGCCAGGGAATATCCATTGCCAGCAGAGAAAAATCTAGAGTGGGCAGGTGGGTATCTGCAAATACAAGTATCTGAGAAGGCAAGAGCAATGGTCAGATACCTCGTGTTTTGTGGGAGATAGAAGAAAGCTGTAGAAAAAAAGCAGAGAACTTGCCTGAAACAGTTATACTTGATGATGTGGAAGGAGAGAGAAGCAGAACCCTTCAGGTTCCAAGCCTGCCTAGTGGGAATAAAGAACCTCTGCTGTATTCTAGCAGAGTGAACTGAGCAGACTAGAGGGACAGCTTTGAGCTCAAGGGCTTAATACAGGTGAAGCTCTCTTTAGTACTGTCCCCAGGATCCCTACTCTGCTGTATTCCAGAGGCCCTGACCTGACTGGTGAGTGGGATTATTGGGCCCTTCTTGGTGGCCTGTGGCCTCCTGTCCCCTGAAAGCCATTCCCTGGAATATACCCTGTGCTGTGCTGTCTTTCTTACTGAACTCTGGGCAACAGTTGTGAGGATGGGGTTGGGGTCTACTACTAGGGACTCTATATGGCTCACTTGTACTCTTCCCCAGGCTCTGTCTTCTTGGGCCCAGTTCCTCCTCAAGTCAGTTATCCAAGAGTGACCTCAAAGGTCATGACATGTGACATTGAGCAAAAGGCACAGGCTGACTGAGCTGCCAGCTACTCAGGCCTCCACACCTGGCCAAGGCCTACTGTCCTGTGTCCGAGTCCCCATTCAGTGTCAATTCTTTGTCAGCCCCAACTTATGGTGGTCCTCTCCATCTTTCTCACACTTCAGCAAATATCAGTTCTGGGTGACCTTTGCACGCTGTGATGGTGACAAGCTCACGCCCTATTCCAGCTTTCTGGATCCTGTAGACTTGACTCATTTTGGACAATACCTGAAACATGTCTGTCACCAGGCTGGGGCTGCCCCATCACACTGTTTTTCCTAGCCTTTGTACTCAGACTATCAATGTCTGTTATGATATAGTGTGACATGGTGTTGCAGCACGTCTTATCTTTCTAATTGGATTGGGGAACTTTAATATGCCCTGAGATGAAGTGGGATTGATCTTTTATCTGGGAAAACTTTTTACTGAATTTTGCAACTAAGGGGAAACATGTTGATAGCCTTCACTTTGTCTTTATTTTATTTTTGTTTTTAAGTAACAACAGATGGAGGAGGGAGGGGTTCCCAGCAGAGGAGAGGTGGCCTCCTGGGCTGGAGATAGAGGAAAGCTGAGGCAGCCAGGCTAGCTGCGTGGCAAACTTCTTTCCTACTACCTCCTGGGAAAACTTTTCTTGGCCATGGCTATGAGTTTCCTTGGCTTTTACCTCTGGGGCTGTGCTAGTTTGGGTTGAAGGGGCTGAGAGCACCAAGGGGCCTCACAACAACACCATTGGTGAAAGCTGGTACCACTGGGGAGAATTTTCAAGGCATATTTAAGGACAGCGTTGAAACAGGGTGTTCATTCAGGAGGGAAAGAGGGGGACATAGAGAGTGCATGCTCAACTTATTCAAGCTCTGGCCCCCAGGGTGCTTCTCAGGGAATAATGGGGGCAATTTGGGGCTAAGGGTCACTCTTGTGCTAGGTAACTGCCAGGAATCAGTACACCAAGATGTGAGTAAGAGGAGGTCTTGGAATCATCTCCTAGAAGGCTGAGATATATTCTCTTTCTCCACTAGCCCAGGATGACTCCTTATTTAGGATTCTCACAGCCCTTCAACAAAGCTCCTTTAACCTAGAGTCCCATTTTGCTTTATACCCCAGGAGGAGCATGTCCCCAGTTTTTGCCTGCATCCCTCCATTCTGCTTTCATTATTACGCTGCATCTCACCTTCTTTGTCCCCTATGTGCACTCTGCTGAGCTGCAAAGTCTTGCAGAGCTTCATCTGAGTGACTGCCCAGATCTTTCTTCTCTGTCAGAGCTCCAGCAGGCCTTTCGGCTGGTCTGTGTCTGTTTTGGGTACCAGCCCTTTTCCTCAGCTTGAACTAATCTCATGTGCTTTTCTGTTCCCCTTCCTGTGAGTATTTTTTAGTCCTCTCTTCTATTCTGCTCTGTGAGTGGGGTTGACCAGATGCCTAAGAAGCAGGGTCTCAGGCCTGTGCTTTTGAAGCCTCTGTTCCAAGCTGGCAGTCTGGCTAGTGGATTGTTTCCCTGGCTGGTGAAAGTTGTTTTTAATTTTTATTTTTATGTGGGATCATACAAGACTGGGTCTTGAGAATGCTGTTGACATTGCTGATCTTAAATGACTCAAATTGTTTATGTAGACAAAAATCTGGCCAAGAAATCTTTTCCTGGGGTCCCATACACTCTAGAGCGGACCCTGCAACTCCCCTGACATTACAACCATCCTGCTGCACTGTTGTTTATTGTATTAATTGATTTCCCCTTTGTTGCCTTGAAACCTCCTTTAAAAAAGACCTACACCAAGGGAGATTTCCCAAATTCCCTTTATTACCCCTTCTCCATCATGTTTCACAATCCTTAGATTTTTAAAATTGGATCCAGATCTGACTTTCAAGCCCTAGTTGTTCAGCTAAAACAATCTTTCTTTGTCCTGGTCTCTGTGGACAGTGCTCAGCCTCACCTGACCTTCTTGGAAAAAAATATCAGGAGAAATCACAGCCTGGGACTTCCAAGAGCACAACGATGCAATAAAAACTGTGGTCTTAGAACTGTCTGAGGAGGTATGAGAATGTCACTGTGGATGCTTTTTTCTAAAATGGATGGTCAGTCAAGGCTGGAGCCCTAGGGACCCTGGAGGCAGTCATCCTTTGCACTTTGGCACCTGCTCCACATGCCTCTATGCAGCCCGCTAGCCCCAGATCCTTCTAATACGTGTTCTGGCCTATTCTCCTCTGTGAATTGGACTGAGGGCTTGGAATGAAACAGCATGGTCCAGGGAACCATTGTCCCCTGGCAGCTAAGGCGGACCATCCCTCACCCCAGGAGGTCATGCTGCAAACCACATTTCCTTCCCAGCAGCATCTGCCCATGGGCCCCTTTCTGAGCCTCTTTGTCTCCCTCTTCTCTGTGGGGCTGTCAAAAGCTGAGCCTCACAGGTTGTGACTAATCATTAGCAGATTTTTTTTCCATCTAAGAAGACGAAAAAGCTGAAGGAGATGAAGAAAAACCCCAAACAGTGAATAACTCGGTAGAGTTTCCAACATGTGGGTGTTTTTCTGGGACCAACGATCAGGAAGATTCCAAATGTAAACAATCCCAAAATAACTCCATTCTCCCAACCCCAGGCATTCCCAGGACTGGATGTCCACACTTTCTTCCTCTCCCTCTGGGGATCCAAGGTCAGAGAGAGGTGGCAGGGCTTGGGCACTAAGCAAAAAGTTGCTTAGTATGGACTTCAGGCAGCCCAGAGGCCTGAGGTTTTGAGTAAGACATCTTCATCAAAGAGACAATTCTTGGGCAAGAAGGGTCTCTTTTCTGCCCCATCAGATCCCACCTCCCTGGGGTTAGGAACCCATGACTAGGGCTGTCTTTGCTCAGAGTCATAACCCATTGTGCAGAACCAAGCTCCTGAGACTTGTTGCCAGCATGGTGTAATGGAAAGAATATGGACTTTGAAGTCACAGAGGGTTGGAATCTTGGCTCCACCACTTATTGTGTGGCCTTGAGTATGTTATTTAGCATCTGGGAATCTCAGTTTCTTCCTTGTAAAACTAGGGCAATGATTCTCAATCGAGAAAATACTCTATCTAATGTGCTTAATATGATGTCTCTTGCCTAGAAAGGGCTCCATGAATGTTTCCTTTTACACGCCTTTCCCCGTGTACGTGACTTGAGTGGACAAGATCAGTAAGTTCTTTTACAAAAGAAGAATGCCGTGTACATTCCAAGGAAGAGACCATGCCCCCAGATGACTGAATCTTATTGTTTCTACTCATGTGGAAGAAGAATATATTTAACTTAGAGTTTAAAAATACTTTCTGGAGATGATTATTGGGAGGAGAGGGTGAACGTTTTGAGAATGATGAACTGTGGAGTTGATGGCACTAATGATGGTTAGACAACTGTGGTGAAGGAAGTAGAGGTGATAGAAAAGAAGATGGAGATAGTGGTTTAATGATGATGGTGAGGGGATTGGTCATAGAGGTCACAATGAAAGAAAGGTAAAGGTCAATGTACTGATGCATAGTATCAGTGATGGTAGGGATGTCAGAAGCAATGATGTTTGAGTCATTTGATCATGTTCAATTTGATTTGAAGATTTGAAATCATGGTGAGATGGTAATTTGTGACCAGGACTACGCTTCAGCCAGTTTATTGGTGCCAGGAGATAAAGGCAGAGTCACAGGCAAATCAAGGTGGAAAAATGACTTATAATAAACTGTTACTTTGGCCTTAAACTCCAATAGAAAACATTCGACTTCTTAATCATCACTGATTGAACACACATGTTTATCTTGGCTAAAGTTTATCCAGAAGCCCCACTAAAATGTCATTAATGGAATTTTTTTTTAAAAAGGCATAAACCCACAAAGAAAATGAGAATGGGAGAGGGAAGAGGGTTAGAGCAACAGAAAAGAGAAGTGAAAATTTGGAAATAGAAAGTAGATGAATGAGTGGTACCTGATGAACTAGACTGAAGAAACCAAAACTGAGCCCATGAAGTGGGCAAGAGTCACCAGGCAGCAAATCTTCAAAGACCTAGAGTCCCAGAGAAGTCTACAACAATATCTTCTGAAAGGAGGTGTTCAGAAGGAGGGTAACAGATGGAAGGCTTGGAACATGTTTTTAAAAGAAGCAGCAAGAACCTCCACATCCCAGAATTATTTCTTCGTCCTCTCTATCCAGGTAATTATCCCATTCATGCTGACAGAAGAGAGATTTTATATTTGAAGATGTTGAACCTGAAAGGTTTTACACATAGAGATATTATACCTAGTTGAGGGTAGGAGTGAGGGATAATAACAAAATGGAAAAATTCAAGTTAAACTTGTCGTTTAAAAGGCGAGTCTCTCAGATTTTTGTCATTCATTCCCAGGATACTGGAAGTTAGGTTAATATCACACAGGCAAGATATTGGAGGAGTTTTTTTTTTTTTTTTTTTTTTTTGGTGGTGGTGGTGGTGGAGCAATAGAGTTTTCAAGACAAAAAACTACAGACTTTGATATTAGGTTTTCCAATGAAATTGTGAGTCCTGCTCAATTACTCCACAGTGAAGCCCATCTGTCAACAACTTTTTGTCTTCTTCATCCACCACCTCCAATCAAATTGTGGTGCCACACACTTTAATATGAATGGACAGATAAGAATTACTTGATATTTCAGGAAGACCTTCAGCATGAAAGTCAAAGGTCAAAGCAAACCAAGAGAAACAAGTAATAAAGGAAAACAAGGAAAAAAAGCACAGAAAGTATGATAAACATTTTCAGAAAAAAAGTGATATCTCTTTTAAATGGTAATGGGAAGCTATTTCTTAAAAGGTGCAGAAAAAAAGAAAGCTCTTGACACACAAGTGTAACATTCATATTTAATTAAAAATTCAAAAAAGCATTTAGAAGATAAAGTCAAGAAAATTTTTTAGAAATTAGAACAATAATACCAAGAAATGGAAATTGCTGTGATCTATTGAAATCCAGCCTTTAACACAAGAGTTTGAAAAAAAAAAAAGAGACCAAAAAAAAAAAATAAAAGAAATGGAAATTGATTTTATAAAGTTTATAAAGTGTTATATTCAGCCTAGGAGCATCTAAAACTTTATTAGAGAGAAATAAAATAAAGGAAGGAGGTGAATTTACAAAGAAACATTATAAGAAAATTTCCTAAATCTACAGAATATGAATTTACAGATTGGACATTTTCCATGAGTTCCTGATAAATTGAAGTTATAATAAAAACAATGCACCCAAAGAAAAAAAATCACAGTAAAAGTTTAAAACTCTAAATATGAAAACTTAAGAAGTACTTAGAATAGGGGGGAAAGTTTATTATTATTTATCTTCTCTTTTTCAGGCAAAACCACGCAACTTGAACTAGCTAGTCCTGCCTACAGTTAGAGGGGGAGATAAGGGAGGCATCAAGACCAAACAGGTGCAAGACTACTAAGTAGTGGGTTGGATACAGAAGGGACCACATATTCTAGCCGCCCTGGGGGTGAGGGAAGAGGAAATGGGAGGTAGGACAAAAACGGAGGGGTAGGGAGGACAATTTGGTGATGGGAATCCCCCCTGATTTTATGTAAATATGTACCTAAAATGTTATTGTCAACAATATGTAAGACACTATGATCAAAATAAAATTATATTTAAAAAAATTAAAAACAACAACATACAAACCTGACTTACTCAAACTATCCAAGGAAATGCAAGGCCAAAGTTCACATTAGTGTTTGTGACTTTGTCAGTCATTGTCAAGATGTAATTTTCTCTACATTGTAAGGCAAATTTTATAGAATTTAGCATTATCGATAAATAATATTGTTCTAAAGTTTTTGTTTTATTAGTTGTGTTACTTGTATCCTCCAGACCTATGTGGATACTTGCATATTATATAATATTCTCAATAAAAACTTATTGAAATTAAAAAAAAAGAATAGGGGGGAAAGTTTATTATGGGAAAATAAAATTGCATTAAAAATCTCAACAACTGAAATGTACAGTAAAAGAAAACAAATGATGCTTCTAAATTTTGAGGGATGTCATACCTAAACATTATCAAGTTAATGTGACAAAAATGAAGCAATTTGGGGTGTCTGAGTGGCCTTAAAATAGGACATCTCAGGCATTTGTGGAAAGTGTTATCTCCACTAATTAGGAAGTAAACCAAGGAAGTGGGAAGAAGGAGACAAGGGACATAGCAATCAGGATAGAGACCAAGGGAAGTTGAATGATGATGAAAGAGTATGTTAGAATGGCAATCTTACAAGTAGAGAGATCTGTAAATCCACAGTGACCATGAGGATGAAGGATTTCAGGAGGGTTGTCTTCAGAAGAAAGAGCAAATCAATGGTAATGTTTTGGCAAAAAGAATATTCAGTTCTCTCGAAGAGTCCTGGGATTAATTAGTGAATGGCATACGAAAAATTAAGCAAATATAAAAACAAGGTAATTATTAATTTCAAAAGAACAAAGCATTTTTATTTAAAAAAAAAAAACGTGGGGCCGGCATGGTGGCGCTAGAGGTAAGGTGTCTGCCTTGCCAGTGCTAGCCTAGGACCGACCGTGGTCCAATCCCCTGGCGTTCCATATGGTCCCCCAAGCCAGGAGCGACTTCTGAGCACATAGCCAGGAGTAACCCCTGAGCGTCACCGGGTGTGGCCCCAAAACCAAAAAAATAAAAATAAAATAAAAAATAAAATAAAATAAAAAAATCTCAATTGTGAATGCAAGTGCTGTAATGAAAAGGTCAGCTGAATATGACTATGATCAATCTCAATATTGTGTTTATGTGTGAGGTGACATAAGAGATGAAATGGAAGAAAGTCAACAGATAGAACTTAAAATTGAAAAATTTGAAAGAATTATAATATTACACATAAATATGGAAATAAACACTAGAATAAAGAGTTAACAACAATTTAAAACACTTGCTCCAGGAAAGAAGGACTCAAAAGTAAGCAGTATTAGAGCAGAAGTCTTATGGTTTTCATTATAATCTTTGTAGAACATTTTACTTTCAAAAATATGTACATGTATTACTTTGATAAAAATAAAGATTTAAATAGAATATAAAAATGAGAACTCTAGTGAGCCGTGTTAGATTATGTGGAGAATTTCTTGACCAAATAAGTCTGTCCAAATGGCTCAGAACCAAAATCAGCTGCAAGACCTGTTCCATCTACTGCCTCTCAGTCCAAACCCAAGTCTTGGATGTGTCCACATTCACCAGAAAGCCACAGAAAGGAGCTTAAGAAACAGAGAAACATCTTGCATTTGCTCCATGGGTTAGACCTTTCCAGGACCATGTGGCTGCCACATGGGGGAGAGAGAGGAGCAGGGACAAGACGTTTAAGCCCAAAAGAGGGAGAGATGATTGGGCCTCTCTCTGGGGGAGCCGGCCCTAATCCTCATACTGCACCCATGTGGGCTAAACTTTCAATCTGGCACACTATCCTCATAACCAGAACAGTTCATCATGGAGTGTTTGTAGACCTGAGTAACTGTCGCAACAAACTTCCTTGAGGATCTAGCAATGAAGAAAGGGAGAGCTGTGAATAACTTCCAGAATCCAAGAGTGATGGAAGTAGTAGATATGGAGATAAATGCTACAATCATGGAGCTGGAAGAAGTACAAAGAGTGGCAGTGAAAGTGGGAACTTTAGAACAAACACAGTAGAGGAAGTGAAAGATAGAAGCAATTATGTGGGTAATGAAACTGATGAAGATATTGGCAGTCATGGTGAAAAGAATTATGGTGGAAAGGTGAATATGGTTGCTTTAACAATGATAGAAATGATAGGCAACAGAACAGCAAAGAGAGAAATGATAGAGGAGAGCATATTAGCAATGGTAGTAGAAGTGATAGGTTAGTGAATGCTAGTGGGTAATGGATAGAGTTATGGTTAAGATGGTAAAGGGAAGGGGAAGACACAGAGAGATGTGGACAAAGGGAGGGAATATAATGTGATGTGTGACAGGTATGTTAACTATGCCAATTGTGTGGAATTAAAAGTGTTAATCTTTAGTGTTAATAATGGTAGGAATGAGTGATTACTTGTGGAATTGATATTGGAAGCAGCAATGGTAGAAAAGTTGATACTGGTTATTGGGTTACACCTTATTTTACCTTAAACAAAGTTTATCCCTGGTTTCTTTGTATCTGTTTGTTTACAATTTGGTTTCACCCAAAACAAAGATCGTCTTACTTGTAAACCTGGGTGGGTTTACTGCCCCACCTAGCAGTGATCTCTGTACTTAATAAAAACTGCAGTTCTGGCTGGCAGCGAGCTCCATACTAGGTAGAAGACTGCCAGACAACACGTGTTTCACCCTCAGCCTGGTCTGGATTATTTCCTGTGTGACACATTTACCTGGACTTGGAGATACAGTGCATGGGGTGATTTTACACTGTAGATAGACATTTTTAATGTGGAGATATTAGAGTGACTGTGACTAACATGTTAGCATTTACAATGGTGAGGACAGTGATATTGGTAATGAAGGTAATGGTGGACACAATGTTATCAACATGGGAATATTAATCAAGATCATAAGAACAGGTACATATGTAGAGCATTTAAAGGCAACATTAAAATGGATAAAAGTGTATGTCCCAGTAAGAAATAGCTCCCATATTTTAGATATTCGGCAAAAGCTTAATTCTAATACCATATGCACAAAATGGATTTGATGGTGGTTCTGTGCTCAAGATCACCTATGGTGATGGAGTTATTCAATTCTCTGTGCTTTTAGGATCCTCTTGGCAGTCAAAAGAGAATGTAATGAGTCATGCATTGTTCCTATATTGGTCAGTTATGGGATGGTAATAAAAGAACCCATAGTCCCTATGGCTTTCAACAACAGAATCTCTCACTCACTCTATATACATTGTAGGCTGGCTGTGGCTTTATTCCATATAATTTTCACTTGGGGAGCCAGGCTATTGGAGAAACATCAAGGCATCTGTAACATTGCCAGTCAGGCAGAAAGAAAAGAAAATACGGTGAAGCATGTTCTGAGTTTACAAGCTTCTGCTCAAATGACTGGTATCATTTGTGCCTATATTTTTATTGGTGCAAAGCACGACTAATTTCAAAGGAGACTGGGAAACACAATCTTCTTCAGGAGTTCTCTTCTAGAAAGAGAACTGAAAAATGCATGAATGTGAATGACTGAAAAGCATTGCTTACTCATAGAATAGAGATGACAGTAGGGGCCATGCTGGTATCATGGGAGGCTGGTGTGGTCGTAGAGGAAGGACTTAGTCAATGTTGAGGAGTTCATGGGGAGGGGGAAATCACAAAGGCCACAAACCACTTACCCATTCTTCTTGGTGCCCCTAAAATTTCTAACTTCTTAGAAATGCAACCCAGTGTTGGAAAGTCCGGAACACAATATTCATAAAACAAAGTGGTAGAAGTAAGGATGGAAAGGTCAATTAAAGACAGAGCATCGGGGCTTCTGAGTGCCAGGTTGAGATCTTTGCACACGAATCACAGAAAAAGTGCTACATAGACTAATACACTTGGGGAAACACTGTCCGTCCCCCCTACTTCCGCCCTGTCTAAGAGTGTCTTTCATCAGGAAAATCACTGATGATAACTGCCATCCACAACATGTGGCTTCCATCCATGCGAGTGGCAGCCTCCTGGTCAGCAGCACAGGAAAGAACAAAGAGCAGGGCATGGGGGGTGTTTACTGCCCTGCCAGGAAGTGGCACACATGGCTTCTCCTCAAATATCACTCAATATAACTGAGTCATAGGGTTGCACGCAACCAGAGGGAGGTTGGAGTGTTTGTTCATCAGAAGGGGAGGCTTTGGAAGCAGATAATTTTCTCTTCAGGGCATCTCTTCTCGTATCTATCAGCACTGGGGGCGGGAGGGTCACATCCTCTCAGACTTGACTATCTATATTCTGAAACTATATTCTTTTTTGTTTTGTTTTGTTTTTGTTTTTTTGGGTTACACCCAGCAAAACACAGAGGCTACTCCTGGTTCTAAACTCAGAAATTGGCTCCCGGCAGGCCGGGGGACCATATGGGATGCCGGGATTCGAACCACTGTCCTCCATGCAAAGCAAATGCCTTAGGTCCATGCTATCTCTCCGGCCCCCTGAAACTATATTCTGAAACCCCAGTATTTTGATGTTCTTTATGTCTGAAGCAGCCCATTCCATTTCGAGACTTCTTGTGGCTAGAAGGATTGGTCAATCCACACATCCAGGCCTTTCTCAGCAACTTGTCAGTGCTCAGCTTGTTTGATGACTACTTCCAATTTCTTCCTATTGCATTAGGAGTTCAGTGGTAGCAGAGTAGGGTCCTTCTAGGACAGCTTGGCTAAGAGCTCAGAGAGCTTTCTCCAGGCCCCACTGATCTGAGACGTCTGTCTGTCCTCTGCAGCTCATCGTTGGCTGCATTTTTTCCACAGGCCCAGTCTCCTCACCCTACCTTGAATGCAATGTTTTTCCCAATTCTCAAGGATCCTTTTCAGGACTTTTGGGTTCTCTCTAGAAGCTGTGAAGTTTTTATTTTCCTATGCTGAACAAATGACTTCTCTTCACCTCTCATTTCTCTTCCCTGAGGCCTAATTGGCAAACCACATGGCTTTCCCAGGGACTTTGATGAATCCTATGGCACCTACTTGGAAGGGGCACTGAGGGTTATCAGACTTTTGGGGCCTTTGCTTCTTTGGTCTTCTCCAACCACTCATATCACACCTTATTTAGTGAATACTTATTTAGGTGAGACACATGCAGAAGAATCAGGTACCTATCAAAGACTCAGTGGTGGGGTGGGAGGTTTATTTTCTTCGCAGGAAAAATCCTTTTGTAGCAGAAACCACTCATCACCTCAGTGCTGCCACACTTACTGCCTCCAGGGAAAACCTAGGGAAACTTGAGCATCTTCAGATTAGGCTACTCCTAACCATAAGCTTCCTCAAGGGCCCCTTTGTTTTTTTAATAGAAGTCAGAAGACACCCCTGTGATCTAGCCCAAGACAAGACAAGGAAGGCAGGAGAAGTGATGGGCCAAGGGTGAACCAACCAGCCCTCCCATATCCCACCTTGGGTCCACTTCCCAGCTCCCATCTTGTCCTCTGCTCCTGCTTGTTAGATGCTCCTGACATCTAGAAATCTGAGATGCCTGGAAAAGAAGGAAAGAGGCGGCGCGAATAGCCATGAGATCATTCCCGCCGGCTGGCGCCTGGCTCCCCTATGGGACCCTTTTTCCATGGTGGGATCCAGGCTCCTCGGGTGTGATGACTTCAGCGCTGTAGATTCCTCTCTGGTGACCCCCAGGGGATGAACATGGGCTTGTGGTGCATTCCAGGCATGATCCCTCAGCCCTGGAGATGTGAGAAGCAGAGGTGGTGACCCTCTGTCTTCTGGCTAGTCTCAGGGGGAAACCTCAGGCTCAGCATGCCCCCACTGGTCTCCTCAGAACCTCCTCCTGACCTAGACATTTGCGTCCCTACTCTTTCTGTTCCAGACCAGAAAAATGATTCCTCCTTTCTTTTGCTAGCTTCCCTGTCTGTCTCCTTCCTCTTCCTCTAACTCCATCTGCCGTATTCCCTTGGCACTGCTCTAGTCCAGTTGACAGTCATTTTCTCCCAGAACCCAGACACTGAGGGGTCCCTAGAAGCCATGGCCTAGAAAGGCAGTTGTGGCAGACCTGGGTTGTTTCTTGGACACAGAGGCTGGAACTCTGGAGCTTTGCTTTTTCTTCCTCCCACAAACCCTTCATGGTGCTTCCCCTCTAGCCCTTGTTCTTACTTCTCTTCAGTATTGCTCCCACTAGCCTTGGGCTCACCCATCCCATAGACTTTCCCTTTCTCTTCGTCTGCCATACTATTAGGTGCTTTTTTGGAACTCGTTATTCATGTCCTGCTGTTGTATATGAAAATATTTCCATAAGATTATTCTTTGCCTGTTGTCCCACCTTGACCTTCCAGGTGGGGCCGTGGTTGAGAGCTGAATCAATAGTTGGGGAGCGAGATGTTCAGGGTCTTTTGGAGAGTTTGCTGGCTGGCTCCAGGTGTTTTTTGGAGCTTGCAACAGGCAAACGAAGGACTCTCTTCGCCCAACCTTTTACCCCTTAACCTTCCTGTCTGTGTGGATTATTTGCTGTAGATAAATATTACCAAGATCTCCCCCCAAAAGGGGACAAAGGGATGGGAATCATTTTCTCATTCTGGGAACTCTTTGAGGATACACAAATAACCAACAAAGGAGTAAACGGGATCCCACAGGTGGGGCAACATCCTACAATGTCCTTACTTGTGAAAATCCCTCTGTCTTCTATCTCACTGGCCAGAGTCACTCAATCACCCTACTCTATGCCAGGAGTTTATTTTAGTTTTTATTTTATTTTATTTTAGAATCAGAGCCACCATCAAGGGGCTCCTTTGTACCTTCTATTCCCTATGGCTTTTCTCTGGTTGCAGCATCCTGGCCTGGAACTTTATCCTAACACGTCCCTATGTATTCGCTGTGGTAGCCTGGTTCCAGCCCATCAATGGCTGGGCTCTTGCCCTCAGCCTGTCTTCCCCCAATTTGTTATTTACACTTCTCTCCTCAGGTTGTCACATACATATGCGTCTGCCCTCTGGATGTTGATCTGTGCTAACAGATCCCAGAGGCTTCCAGGCCAGACCTTCTTTGTTCTCTTTTTTCTAGATCTTGTAGGAGCTGATACACTGGTCACCCCTTGATCAGCCTCTTTGAGATCCATTGGGTGGAGGTGCTGAGCATCTGCCTCTAGTAAGACTGAAATGTCACTGTTCTTCAGTAAAAAGGACTGTTATGGCTAAATTCTTTTTTTTTTTTCTTTTGGTTTTTGGGTCACACCTGGCGGTGCTTAGTGATTACTCCTGGCTCTGCACTCAGAAATCACTCCTGGCAGGCATCGGGGACCATATGGGATGCTGGGATTCGAACTATTGTCTGTCCTGGGTCAGCTATGTGCAACGCAAACATCCTATTGCTGTGCTATCTCTCCAAGGGCTAAATCTTTAAAGCAGAAACACAACCTCACTCCACACCTGCCTCTCTACCTCACAAGGGTTTTATTTCTCTTGGAGGTCCCAAGCCTCTCAAAAATGTCAGGCTTCTGAAGCCAACTCCTTCTCTCACAATTCTTTTTTTTTTTTTTTCTCTAAGGCAGTGTTGAGCAATGCCCTCCCCTTGCTCTCTGCATAAATCCTGTATACCCTATCTATCTCCCACACTCCCTCTGAACTATACTGTATCCCCAATTCTTTTCTACTCTCCTCTCCCCTAGATCCCCTTCATATCCACCTGCCCAGGGCCTGTTCCTCCACCCTTCTCATACACTTGCCATGGTTGCTTGCTGGATTCGCTTGCCGCCCCACTGTCTTCTAGCCCTGCTTCCTCCCAGTGCTTATTTGCCATCCCAAACTTGTCATGGAAATTGCTTGCAACTGTCTTTCTCAGCTTGAGTTTCTCACCCATGTACTTCTCACCTTTATTTTCCTACCCATAATGCCAGTGGTCACCTACACTGTCCTCAGGGTTAGGCTTAAGTGACAATCCCTCAAGAAACTCTCCTCACAACCCCTGCCCTTTACCAGTCTTCAAAGGGCTGAATTGTTACCTCTGTTACACTACCCAAACTGAAATGATCTATTTCTGCATCTTTCTTCCACTTGCCCAGAACTCTTTCAGGGAAGACACCTACTCTCACCTTCTCCTTGTCCCCAGTACCAAGTCCAGATTTGGGAAGGATAAGGGTCTAGAAAGAATTTCTTGATTAAGTGAATGATTGTCTTATTGCTTCAAAAACACTTCAGTGGTTTCCCATTGAGAAGACATGAGCTCACAGCCTTTTTCCAAGGTCTCACAAGCCCCTTTTCATCCAGCTTCTCAGGATAAGCCACATTCCATCTCCACCTATCACTTCATATCCTGCTACAGCCCAATGGGCTCCTCTAATTGCCTCGGCTTGTGTCCATTTTTTTTGATTATTGAACAGATAATTGACCTTTGAAATTTTCCTTCAACCACCCATTAAGTCACAGAAGATCTACTCTACACTCTGCTGTCTATGTTGTCTTTAAAGATGTTTATAGTTACTGGAACTTCTTGTCCAGCCATAGCATTAGCCTCTTGCACCTCCTTCCTTCGTGTGTCTCTCTTCCTGCCCTGTGTGCCCAGCAGCACACAGTGGGGAGAAGGAACTATGTTGGATCTTGGCAAGTCTGTCTTTATGGTCACAGCCTTATTTGAAATGGGTCACTCACAACTTCTTGTCTTCTGGTTCTAGCTCAAAGCCAAACTTTGGCATCAGTCTGATCTCTCAGAATTGCAGTTACTGGTTAAGCAACTGGGATTAAGTATTGGGATTAAGTATTGGAATGTCATTGATTTGCCACTCCTCGATATGGTCTGTAACCCAGAGACAAAGTAGAGAATAAGGTAATTACAAAATGATGAAAGCTGGACGTTTGGGATGATGCCTTGTTTCCTTTGTGTGAAGGAAGTCATTGTGCAGTAAGAGAGCGGGTGGAAGAGAGCAAGAGAGAGAGAAACAGAGAGAGGATTAAAGAGAGGAGAGGGATAAGAAGGGGAGAGTAAGAAAGAAAGAGAGAGTGAATTCGAAAAAGAGAAAGAGGGTGAGAAGTAGAGAGAGAGAGAAGGGAGGGAAAGAGCAGAAGATGTTGGAAGATTCCATGGTACCAGCATGATCTTTGCTCGTCTTGATCTACTTGGTTCCATCGGATCTGTTGATCTGCTTCATCTTGTGACCCAGAGCTCTGATAAATACACATTTAGTTCTTCAGTTCTTCTGATCATTGTACACCTTCCCCTCACTGGTCTTTACATCTGTAGAAGGTACAGCTCCTACTAGGTGTTTCCTACCTCCTACCACTACACTTGAGTTCCTAGTAAGGCTCTCAGCCCTATTGCAGGGCTGGTCCACCTGGGCTAACTGAATGACTAACCGCTCCCACACAGGGTGATTGAGCTGAGGCTTGACCAGAGTTTTCTTCCCATTTTAAACTGGGTAAACCCATCAGCAAACAGCAAATTAATAGTCTACAAGCCAAGGTCGCCTGTGCTTTATTTACTGCAGCCACTGTTCCCCTGGGGAGGGAGTCCTTCCCACAGGTGTCTCTTTGGCCTGGCCTTGATTTATTCCTCTCCCTCCCACCCTCACCAGGCTAATGACTGCTGTTGTTTATAATTGAGTTAAGTAAACTGACCTCCATCTTCCCCAGCAGAAGCCTCCATGCCTCCACAGTCCATTAATGTTGCTGCCGAGTAGTTGGACATAAGCCAGGCGTTGGGACATCAAACATCTGGATTCTGAGGCAGCTTCAAGGACTTCTATGTGATGGCACGTGGCAAGTTCTCAGGGAAAGGGACGGTACAGCAAATGCTCACAGCCAACTACTAGAAGCTGCTTGGCAGTCACAGCAAACCCTTCCCAATGCTAAGTGGGGAGGTGAACCTGGTGTATGCACTGGGTCCTCTGCCCAGTCTCATAGGGGATTGAGGTGTCTATGGGAGAAGAGGCAGTGGAGCAGATCCAGAGGTGGAGATAGTCCCAGAATCAAGGCTAAACAGAGGGGACTTGGGTGGAGTAGAGGGACAGAATGTCTGCTCAGCTGCGAGCCACCATGATGAACAGTCCAGGGCCCTTTGCTGACAATGTTGCCTGCACTGCACTTGGAGCTGCAGGGATGGCCTGTTACCCTCTCACCCTTCTCTAATGTGCTTCACTGAATGTGCCAAAAATAGCCCCAGGCCCATCAGTGGGACTTCCTGAGCTGGGAGGCAGAAACTCTCTCTCTCTCTCTCTCTCTCTCTCTCTCTCTCTCTCTCTCTCTCTCTGGCTCCCATGTGGCCTAGCACATGAGGAACTGTCTGGGTGGGGGATACCCACCAGAGCTTGGCTGCCCCCAGCCCTTGCCCTTAAGGCCTGACGTCACCAGCCTAGACATCTGGCTGTCAGGGCTGATTGAGCTCATGCCTGGAGGGAGCTGGCAGACCAGGAAGCTTGGCTCCATGCATATTGGGCGCACCCTGCCAGGGTCTATTGAACAATGCCTTCCTCCTGGGGATATGCACTGCCACCCTGGAACTGGAGATCCTCATGTGTTAGCTGGGAATAATTAACACCTGTATCCCCCCACCCAAGAATTGTGTGACGGTTGGCAAAGAGTAAGCTCGCACATTCAGCAGGCAGGACTCAGAGAGAGAAGCCTCTAGAAAGCATAAAGATGTCTTTGACAGCATTTCTTCCTGACTGACCTGTTTCATAGCTTTGGTGGCTGCACTTTCTGAGTCTCAGTTTCCTCATCTGAAAATACATTGAGAGCATTTCTGACTAGATACCTTCTCTAATCTGAATTTTCTTATCTTCAAAATGTAGATAATACCAAAAAAAAGGAGATGGGAAAGGAAGACAAGGTCAAGGAGACAAAGCTCTGAGAAGTATCAAAGTAGAAAGACCAGTTCTAGTTTAAGAGAAAAGCATATTAGGAGTAATGGTGAAAAGTGCTTATTGCGATTAGCAGTTTCTGGATGTACTTTATGTTCTTGTTAAGGGCTAGGGGGATATAGACTGTGTCAGGACTGAGGCAGGAATTTTGGGGAGTGTTCTTGGGCTGAGTGGAAACCAACAGGGTCACGGCTGCCTCAGAGACACCCAGCCCTCTCCTGGGAGTACTCCAAGTCATTTTCTGTGAGACTTGGACAAGCTCCTCAAGTTGTGCTTATGTTCTGCTTCCCACCCGAGGCATCTCCTACTCACCCTCCTCTAGGACATTCTTCACTTTGAGGTTTGTGGTACAGGCGGTGCCCCCACAACTGCATTCATGGCTTTACTCTGATATGCATGCCTGATTGTTATTGAGTCTAGATCAGGGGACTCAAACTCAATTTACCTGGGGGCCGCAGGAGGCAAAGTCGGGGTGAGGCAGGGCCGAATAAGGGATTTCGCTTACCGAATATTCGCAATAAAAAAAATCGCATTAAACATTCGCATACCCCGAACGGAACTTCTCGGGGTATGCGAATGTTTAATGCGATTTTTTTCCTTACTAATGCGATTTTTATTGCGGTTATTCGGTAAGCAAATAATCGCAAATACTACGATATTTGAAGGCCAGCCGTGGGCCACAAAATGTTGTATGGAGGGCCGCAAACGGCCCGCGGGCCGCAAATTTGAGACCCCTGGTCTAGACCAAGGAGGACTTGGAACTGATCAGAGGGGATAGCTCTGCCAAAGCAAGATAGGTCAAGATGGCCTTCCACGTCAATGGGCTTTCCTCTTCCCTTTGAATTGGCAGGGATTGTTCAGATGCTGTGCTTTCAGGAGTCAGCATGGAGTCAAGATTAGAGCATTTTACCTCCATCTTTCCCCATGCATGTCATTCCTGTCTTGCTCTTTCAGGAAATCATGCCTATCTTTTCCATAGCTCCCCAAGTCCAGGGGAATGTGGTCAGTCAGCTTTAATTTCTAGATCTGGTTTTGTGAGGAAGAAGATATACCACCTGTTTAATTTCTCAAGCATGGATTGAGTGAATTCACTGGCATCACACCTGAGACAAGGATTTGAGTCCAAGAAGGGGAAGACTTGCAGAAAGCACTGGGTGTGCAAGAATGAGAAAGTGAAGTGGAGAAGTCACTAAAAGGGATGGGAGAATATTGGTGTAGGCCAAGGCCAGGCAATCTCATGGAAACTTAGGAGATTCATTATTTCAGGAAGGAGCAAGGAGCTCTTTGCACCCATGCTCCACCTATATCTTTTCTGGAACTCACGGTTTTCATTGACCCTGTCCCCTTTCAACTCATCCAGCCCCCAATATTTTTGAACAATCCCCCTTCCAACATAAAACTGTTTAGGGAGCATGTTGTTGTTTATGTGGCCTAGGAGCTAGGGTGGGAGTGGACCATATTCCATTAGCACTCCCACTCAGTCTTTCAGACAACAGCCAAAGACCACCAGGAATGTCCAACAGGGAGAAGATTTATGGTTGAGCCAGGAGTAGCATCCCTATGAAGATACCTACACAGTTGTTTCAAGAAGAGAATTTACAATCGCCCTCCTCTGCTTGCTACTGAGTGGAAAAATACACTGGGCCCAGAGCCTCAAGCTCATTGCCAAGGCCTGTGACTCATCTCCCAGTCATAAATAACGGGTCCCTCATGACAAAGCAGAGAAGGGAGCTGGGCCCATGGCCACATATAACCATTAGTTGGGGGGCTTGGTTTCCGGAAAATTCAAACCACACTACAATGAGACAAGGTCAAGAGGAACTTCCACAGGAATGCAGACCTAAATGCTGCCTGCCTTCATTTGTGGTAGAGACCACTGAGGAGTCCATCAGAGGCCTCACCTGTGTCCCACTCCTGTGAGGTGCCTTTGGCTACTGATGCTAAGGCCAAGCAGAGAGACCAAGGTGTTTGCCTCTATGACCATTTGCTGGGAGCATCAGGAAGCATTTAATGCCTGGAAGGGTGACCTCTGGCAAATTGTGGCCATATTTCGCAAGTCTTCTAAGGTCCCTGGCTAATGAGGAGAGAACGACATAGAGGCACTGTGAGGGCCCGGAAATGGCTCACACTACTGAGATGCATGGTTTGGGGTGGGGTGATGGGAAGGAAAAAGAAGGAAAGATTTGTTTCCCTCGGGGTCATACTCTCTGTTTCTGAGTTATTCTCTCTGTGTGTGCACCTCTCTCTCTGGATGTAGAGGCCCTTGACTCTAACAAACAGATGGGAGGATAAGAAATAACCTGTGAACTGTTAACAAAGCCACCCAAGCATGAAAGAAAGTTATTTGTGTTGCAGCAAAAGCTGAATTTATCAGCTTTTCCTGAATCCCACTTCCACCTGTTTAACACAACACCTTAAGTTGTTCAGTCCAGAAACCCGAGTTTTAGGGAGTTTTAGGATCCCTTGTTGTACTCCTTCCTGAAGCAGTGGCCATTGTTTTCACATGCTCTAACATCTCTCCTTTCTCTCTGTACCTGCTCAGGGTACAGGTCTCTTATCTGTGGAGAAAGTGGAGCTAATGGCATCACTGGCCACTCGCTGTCTTCTGGTTGAAGCGCATTTCCTTATATGTGACCTGCAAGACCCTAGGGATGTAGAGGTTGGGATTCTGCCATTGGCACTTCCTACCTTCATTCTCATTCACCTGCCTGGCACCCGTTCATTCAAGTCTTCCTCAGAGCTACCTCTGCTTAGTCAACACCTATTTCAGCCTCCTGAAGTCTTAGTGACCCTTCATTCACGACCCATCTAGTCCTCTGCTGGGCTGTTCCTCTAGGCAGGAGCTGTCTTACTCACCTAATCCTCCCTCACCACACAGACGCTGGCATACAGCAGTAGCCAGGGAGATCTCAAGAGTGAATGATGAATGGCTGAGGAGATGAATGGAGTGATGAATCAATCCTGCCATTCTGACAGCCTCTGGCACATGCAGGAATGCATGCTGAGTCGGCTTCTCCACTCTGAACCTTGTCCTATTTTCATTGCCGTCTTCTGGTCTCCAAAGCTGATGGCCTTAATGAACAACTGGCCTTGAGCACTGATGACTAACAGAAGCTCCGTGCGTGGGTTGGCTGTGTGCTCTTTGCTACCTCACTATTAGGGCATCTTCACATCAGCCTGAGCTCTTCTGGGCACCTGGAACTATAGAAGGGCTATGGGTATTTAACATAGGGTTCCAGGGCCCTGGTTTTGAGCTATGGGATGCTAAAAATTTATTTTCTGTGTTTCTATGTCCATAGCAGTACAGAGCATTGGAATGTAAACAAAACACAATCCTAATGGTCCAACCTGGGAACTTGGTAGGAATCTTCTGAACCAAAGAAATGCTTCCATCATACATACCAGAGAATGGTTTGGTTCCCAGACTCCAATTCTGGTGGCAGAGAAAGTTCCAGTATCCCATAATTTATGGGTCAGCCCATTATTCTCACATTTTGGCACTGCTCTCTGCCACACACACCCCCATGCTAGTTTTCTCTTCTTCAGCCCATTCAAGTCCTTAGACTTTGCTAGGCCCTAACAATGAGACAGTTGCGGATTGAGGGTGTGTGTGTCTCAGAAGCCCAGAAAGTAGAATCCATTTATCATTTAAGACAGAAGACAATCAGGATACCTCTGTGATCCTTCCCTAGTTTCTGGCAGGATCAGGGAGGGCTGAGAGAGTGCCTTTACTACAGGCCCATCTATGTCCTGGGAAGAGAGACCCCAAAGAGCAAAGAGATTGAGCTCAGCCACAGGCTATAAACCAGAGAAAGAGTGGGAGTAAATTTGTAGCCACTGGGGTCCTGGCTGCATCCAAGTGTTTAGAGGCAGCAGGGTCCTGGGGCAGGGTGGATTCGGAAGCTCTTTGGAAGGAAATAAAGTCTGGGAACGTTCTGGACAGAGGAACTCTATGAAGAGACTTAGAATATGAGAACAATTAGCATTGGGGCTCGGGGAGTGGCATGTCTTGGAACCTGGACGAGGGAACCCTGGGGTGCTGGGGTTGGAATCAGGACTCCCATCATGCTCTGCATGTGCTCAGTTCATTAAGCTCTCTCTGGTTCACTTACCTTAGCTTCCAGGTGACATTTCTTCTTTAAGCAGGCTGCCCACCCATGGCCTCCTAAAATGGCTCTTATTCACAGCTGCCACTCCTGTCCATAGACTCATTCTCTGAACAGATGCTCAAGAGTCCCAGTAAAACTTCAGAAAGGGCTGCACTTTACCTCTCTTCAGCATTCCCCTCAGGCCTGGTGAAGGCATCACTGTGCTGGTGGTGGGTTTAGAGGCTGCAAGACTGAATATTGCGAATATTGCTGGGGATAAAAGCAGAGCCCTCACCTTGTCCTTGCACAGGAAGTCTTGTAGCTGTCTGCCTTGGCGAGAAATCAGCACTTTAGGTTTCTTCAGCTGTGCTCTCAGCCTGTCTACTCTCCCACTCCACCCCTTGTTACAGGCAGACACAACTCCAGAATTGGCATCTAAGGTTCTTGCCCCTGAAGCCTCAGCCCCTCTCAGCCTGCAGCCCTGCCATCACAGCTCTTCCACCTTTTAGAGCTCTCAGGAGACAGGCTGATGAAAGGGTGTGTTAAACCGAACACCAAGGCTTATGCTGGGCTGAGTGGGGAGCCATGGAGAACTTAGGTCAGAAATGGGGCTCAGCTCTCTTTTGCAGCTAATCTGTGTCCTTGGAATCTGGGGAACATTTTTCCTTGTCTCTGGCCTCAACTTCTTCCTCTGTCAAGAAGGCAGCAGGGTTGGCCAGCACTGACATACAGCCTAGGTGGCAGAGAGGCCAAGGTTGCAGCCCCCGCTTTCCCCACTGGCTCGCCTAAGCTGTCCCCGGCCGGGAGGAACATCCTGAACAGCGTTAAGAATAATAAACATGGGCTGATAAACATCAATAGGCCCATCCGGTGCCAAAAGCGAGAGAGGGAAGACTGTGCTGCGCCGGCTGGAGCCTCCCTGCATGAGGAACAGTTGCCAACTCCTTAATCATCTGGAGACAGCCCGCAGGCTGCCCTGGCCACACCCCGCGCCCAGGGCAGGCAGAGGCCACAGCCACAGGCTGGCCACAGATGCCCCCCTCCCAGCCTGCTGTGCCAGGGCCTCTCGATGGATGGGGTTTTGCTGCCTCCCTGTTGGAAACCATCAGTGGCTCCCCACTGCCCACAGGACAGAGCCCACATACCCAAGCCTGGCCCAGAAGGTCCTTCAGCCTGGCTTCAGCTGCCTCTTTGCCAAGGGCACCTGATTAGAGACCTGAGGTGTTCCAGAGCCCTGTAAGTACCCAGAAATGCCAGGTTCTGGTTCCTCAACTTTTCTTCAGCCTTTGAGGGAAGGCCCTGAAGCTGAGCCAAACCAACTTGGCCAGCTGGTGGAGGCCCAGTACCCAGCAGAAAATGTTAGTCTTGGGGGCTCAGGATTTTGCTATGGTGGCCTGCCAGCTCCTCTTAGATGGGACTCAAGGAGAGGCTCCTCCAGAGAGTGAGTTCTGGAACCAGGTGGTCTGGAAGGACAGTTCTGCCATCATGCTAGTGACTAGCCTTGGGAAAATATCTGTATCTCAATTCCCAGTAAGAGAGGATAGCAGTTAGGTTGTTGAGCTTATGTGGATTGATGTATAGAAAAGACAGTCTGGCTCCCACAGGGCCTTCCACATGCTGATCTTGTCTTAATATGCCCCTAATGACAGCAGCTGATGGCAAGAGATTCTGCCCATATGGGCCAGCTCCTACTTAGCTATCTGGTGGCTAGAGGAAGGACTGCAGTCAGGTTCCACCATTAGCCTGCTTCTGTTGAGTCCTTGGCAGTGGTGGCCAACTGTGTCCACAGGGAAGTAGCCCCTAAAAGTAGGAGCTATATTTTTTTCTATCAGAGTGGGAAGAGCTATCTTTCACATGGAGCCTCTGGTTGATGGTCAGCTCAGGGGACTTCTTATTGCTGAGACATCTCTGGTCAGTGGCTCTAGGTGTGAGTCATAAAAGAATTGGAGTCAGCAGGGGTGGGGGAGGAAGGGTAGCCAACACAGGAAGTGGGCTGTGGTGGCCAGTTCCCCTCTGACCTGTGGGGCCTCCCAGAGTGGGTGCACTGCCTCATTCATTAAGCCACAAGTCCAAGGGCACCACCATTCCCAGAGAGGCTTGGCGAGCCAACTTCCAGCCTCCCCGCCTCCCAGGGGGACACTGTCTCCGGGATTCGGTGCATTTTTTCCATGTGGGATTTCCGGAGACACCAAATGGGTCATGTGATAGGGGACATGGTTCAGGAACTTGGTACATTTCTAAAATTCCTAGTCCTATTTTCAGATGCCTGCTCCCCTGCACCTACCCCTCCCCAAACTGTCCCTTTCATGATGAGCTATATCCTCCTCTGCAGTGGGGAATAAGACAGTGAATTCATGAATCAGAGTTCTGGGGGTTGGGAAGCAACCCTTAATTTGAAGCCTTTCTGCTAGATTATGGGTAGGGCTTGCCTGAGATACCCGGATAAGGGACAAGGCAAACCAAATGCCCCATCCTACCATCCTACATCTATCATCTGTTTATGTATAGCAAAATGGCTTATTGGACCTATCTGTCAGGCACCGATAGACTGATATTGCTCTAAGCTTATTGAGGGAAAGTCAGGCCACACAACTGTCCTCAGGAGACCACCTGGTTAGTTCCAGCTTCCCACTACTATGTGTTTACAGACAGGAATATGAGGTTGGTAGCTCTGAAAAGTTGACCCCTCGAAGTGGTGGTACATGGGAAGGGCAAGTCCTTACTTCATGAGGTGGAGTAGCTAAAACCTTAGGGGAGGCTGGATCCAGGAGTCGAGAGTGGGTCGGGTACTTGGGAAGATGAAACGGGGGTCTGGGGACCAAGTGTATGTAAAGCAGTATGTCTAGGAGCAAAGAACACCCATGAAAGGGATCAAAACTAAGCATAGAGTGCATCTCTGAGTCAGAATGCAAGGGCAGGTGGGACATCTAGACTGGATTTCTGTGCTGTGTGTGCCCCTCTTGTATGAGTTCTTACACAAGAATGAATGACCTGAATAACCTCCAGCATCCAGAAGTGCTGGTGTGGGAGTGTATACTAGAGTGTCCTGGGTCAAGGCTCTGTCTCTTCTCTGTCCTTCATGCAGCTGTGAGGCTAGCAGGGAGGATTGGCTGCAGTAGTCTAGGGTCTTATTAAGGGGGCACAGAATGCAGTCAGGGTGCCTGCTTGTCACTGTGAGGAGGTGCCCTGGGGACAGCTGATTAAGCAGGCTGGCAGGGTTTGCACTGATTTATGTGTTCCCCAGAAGCTTCTGCTTCTGCAAGCAGGCCTGCTGCATTATTCATGGTGGCAAGCCATAAATCTGTCCCTGGAGCTGACTTGGTTTTGCCTGGGAGAATGAGGATGTGGGGAAGGGGTGTGTGTGTGGAGGGGAAAGCAAGGTGTTTAGAGTTCCAGTGGTTCTGAATAAGAACAAGAACTCAAGTCCTTCTTTTAAAGCCTGATATGGAGTGTGTGAATCCTGGTAGTCAACTTGTTCACTTTGCTGCACTGCAGCAATAGATTCTAGACCCTTCCTGGGTCACTCTGGCCCAGACTTCTTCCTCCTGTCTTTGCCAGATACCCCTTAATATTACTGAGACCCAGAAATCCTGTGAAGAGATTCTTAGCACGACTTCAACATATTCTTTCAGTTTTCCATTTTATTTACATTTTGTATAGATGATGGCTGGTGGAAGCCATCTGTCAGTGGAGGCTTCTGGAGGCAAATGGGCCAAGTCCAAAAGGATCCTCTGCCAGTCTGACTTCTCAACTCATCTTACTGTGAAGATGTTCAGAGCCAGCCTCAGCCAGGAAGGGTACCGTGGGAGCATGGGCTCATAAATTTGTGCTGGCAGGGGAGGAAGTCCTCCTACAGAGGCTCCGCCAAGACCCCAGTTTCTAATTTGGACAGTCCCTGCAGAGGTAAGGAATTTACATTTCTGAAAAATCTCCAGGTGATGACTACGCTTTAGATGCAAAAGCATATCTTGAGAACAGCTACTTTGAGTGTAACTTAAGCAGAATCACCTCTACTCTATGCAATAATTGAAGCTGTTTGATAAATATTTATTTACATCTACTAAGCATAGAGTGAAGATCCAGGGACTGGAAAGTTCAGGAGTAAGATTCCAGGTACTTGCTAAACATTACATCAATCATTTCAATATAAGCTATAAGCTTCATTCTCACTACTCCCTGCTGAGAAAGAAAGGAATGGAGATACCTCAGTCTTCCAAAACAGACTATTGGGAGAAACATGCAAATATTTGATGGGCTGGGGTTTGCTCATATCTTTGGTCATGTTTCTGTAGATTGTTCCATAAACTGTTCCTTAGAGGAAGGGAGACTAAAGAGATACATTTGGAGGGAGGAGAAGCAAGACAATCTATGACAGATTAATAATGTTTCAAGTTCTAAGAAGAAGATATGCCTGTCCACTTGCTTTCTGACCTTTGGGCTGACAAATATCTTCCCTGGCCTGAATTGTTGCATCTGTTATGGTGCAATAGAGAACCGTAATCATGGGGAAGAAAGGTTGGGAGCTAGTTGCAGGATTTAAATAGAAGATTTTCATACAATATCCTAGTTAGCTGACTCCTTACTTTTACTCTCTCTGCACTTAAATTCAGGAGCTTATCTGGTTTGAAAATTGATTCCAATTATAATCTGACCTCAATATTTAAATATAGCATTCAAATTTATGTCAGTATATGAGCAAGCCTAAATTTTGACACTAGAGTGATCTATATTTTTTTAAATTCTGATATCTGATGGCCACTGAAAAACTGTTTTAATCAAGCTTATTCCTCTTTCTTCTTGGACACTTTGCTTCCTTTTAGAGTCCATATCAATATTTTGAGATAATATAATTAAATCCCTTTTACTTAATGTCTTTCAAGAAGTACTCCTGCTTCTGTAATTTCTCTGGTCGGTGTACATGGGACCTTTACCAGTCAGTCATTCTCAATCACTAGTGATTTCAGTAGAGAAAGGGTTTTGCAGTCTCTTTAAGTCTCTGTGAACTTTCCCTTTTACAGTCTTAGAAAAACTCAGGGAAGCAAATATGTGAAGCTCCTTCAAAAGCCAAGGTTGATGAAGAACATATCAGGTTTCAAAGCACCAGGTATTCAACACAGTACGGTTGGGACAAAACTTCTCCAGAGTAAAGCAGCACAATATTAAACAAAATCTTGGAAGTCATTGCTGGCAACTAAGAATTATAAAAACAAAGATTGCTGTAGGATATTTGCCCTCAAACAAACATACAGATAAAATCACTGGCTATTTTGCCTACAAAATGGGTTTTATTCAGAAACAAGACAATACAGAAAGGGCAATCTCATGGTAAGACATTGAGGTGCACTGACCCTGGACAAAAGTCAACTCTCACGTCCATAGCTTTTATTTATTTGTTTGGCGTTTGAGCCACAACTGGCGGCACTCAGGAGTTACTTCTGCTTTTTTTGTACTTAGAAATTATTCCTGGAAGGGTTGGGGGGACCATATGGGATTCCAGGGATTGAACTTGGGTTGGCCACATACAAGAGAAACACCCTATCCTCTGTGCTATCACTTCAGTCCACATGTCTATAGTCTTTAAATGGGACTATGGCTAGGCAAAAAGGAATCTCCTTTCTTCCACTGGTAGAGGGAATCAAGCTGGTAGTGTTAATAAATCCTGGGGTTTGTGGGCTGAGTAAGAGCATTTCCTCTTGTATCTTGGTCTCATTAAAATATGACTTATTTTTCTCAGGATCACAGAATTTAGAGTCCTCCCTAAACTTGTTGCTATAAATATGAGAAGGGCATTTATCTGATTCTAAACATATGTAGAGGAACCATGAGAAACCTATGTTTGGTCTTCTGCTAATATAAAATCTTAATCTTATGTATCTCTTTAGTTTGAAAAGGAACATAAAGAGAAAAAAATTAAATGGATCTATTATAAGAAGACAAAATACAGAACATGAAGAAGGAAACTTCATCTTGATGACTCAGAGTGCAGAGAGTAACTAGAATACAATTTTAGAAATTGATTTGTAATCCTCTCCAAGTTGGAAAAAACAGACAAACAAAACAGCCCCCAGAACCTAACCACTGTGAATAGCTAAAGAAAATTCTAAGGAGAGAGAATCAAGGATGAGATGAGAAAAAAGAGAACTAGGGTAGATGTTGGAATATGCTGTGCTACTTGTTGCTATAGAGTAAATCAGCCTCAACCAAACACAATGGCTTAAACCATCCCATTTGGTTCACTCACCATCCTGTGGGAGGAAATCAGGGCAGGGGCAGTTGGGTAATTCTGTCCTATGTGATATGGCAACTGCTCCATGAGGTGAGATAATTTTAAATGGAAAGTGGGCAGGAGCTGGCTGGAATGCCCAAAATAGCTTTCCTTTGTACATCTTAAAACTCTTAGCTTATAAACCATAGATCCCTCTTTCCTCATTGCTTTTAATTTCTTTATATGGTAGTTGCATCCCTGAGGACCAGAAGTTTATGGTATTTCTGTGATCGAATTCTATTGTCTAAATCTAATCACAGAGCCAGCCTTGAATTATAGGAAGAGGACATCCTGAGGGGGGATACGAATGCCTGCATATACATGTTTAGGGGTGACTTTGAACCACCTTCTTCTTGGCCAA
Organism: Suncus etruscus; assembly: GCF_024139225.1. Lineage (NCBI taxonomy): Eukaryota > Metazoa > Chordata > Mammalia > Eulipotyphla > Soricidae > Suncus > Suncus etruscus. The sequence goes on along the minus strand of NC_064859.1, from coordinate 23,277,774 downwards.
CGAACCCAGGAATTTTAGGTTCCAGAGAACAAAAAATAATGTGGTACCTGTAAGATGACACCTAGCTATTAACCCAAAATAAAGGTATTCCTGCAGCTTCCTCTTTTCCTTAAATCTCTCCTTTGATAAGTAAAAGCCCACCTGAATAGTACTTTTGTCTTTCTCTCAACCTTTCCCCTCAATAAATAGGGGAGAATAAAGGAAATAAAATAGGGTCAATAACAAAAGAGCAGTTTTGGCTTGAGTGCACAGAGATATCATTAGGTAATGTACGGACTGACTTCATGACTCTTTCCTGATTGGCTTGATTTACTAATTTTTTCTGTGGCTACCCTGCTTCTTCAAACCCATCTTACAGTGGGTAGAAATATGAATGTGGGGGTGATCTTACAACTTGTAGGGATTTATTTTACATGTACCCAAAGGGAAAAAGGAATTGAATGGACACTCCAAAATTTAGATATAGTAATGTAGATCACAAATGTAACTACATTATTATATAGTTATCATATAGTCATTGTAGGAAGTTTGCATGGAAATAGAGATTAAAATAATATGTGGGAATATGGAGTAAAGAAGATCAGGGTCATAATGGACCCCACTCTAATTATGTGTTTGGAGAATCCTTCATATATAGGTGTCTTGGTGTCAGAACTACTTACATATAGAATTTGCAAAGACCAGAATACCTTATCTTAGGCTGCTTACTAGGTTATCAAAATATCTATCTCCTTTCCCAGGCAGACATATCTGAGACATTAAAAACGAAGCCAGAGGGCCAGAGAGATAGTATAGCAGATAGGATATTTGCCTTGCACGCAACTAACTTGGGTTTGATTTCCAGAACTATACACACTATCCTGAGCCCTGCCAGAAGCAATTTCTGAGTATGGAGCTAGGAGTAAGTCCTTACCATAGATGGGTGAGTCTCAAAAAGAAAACAAAAGGATGAAAAGAAAGTATGAAGTACAGAGATAAAGAATTGAGGGGAGTTCATTCTGAGGGCAATAGACTAGACAGCAGGAGTTATGGGGCATACTGCAGTGCCCAGGATGCAATGGGAGATTGGGGTCCCAATGTACCAAGCTCCCATCTCTGAGCAGTGTCTCTGGAGACCACATTGGAGATTTTGTGGGACAATTTGGCTGTCCTTATGGCTCTGCTGATTCTCATTTTGTGCTGTCCATTTTCTGAGCCTGGATCTCATTCTATTTTACATTTTTGTAAGATACCCAACATCCGCTTAATAAATTCTTTTACTGTGAAGGCAGCCAATGTGAGTTTGGGTTGCTTGGAATTAAAATCCCTTATTTGTAAAAGGGTAACATAGAGTGATAGGTGTTTCCATGGGAGGATGACTGAAAGAAGCAATGGTCAAGCAAAACAAAGCTTTTTAGATACTTAAAATCCAGAAGGGAGTCCAACTGCATGTCTAGAAATGTTTGACTATATTCGAGGCAAGATGATGAAAGAGACCTCATCAAGATATATCATGGAAATAATTATTATATTTAATAAGAACAATTAGATAAGAATCAAGAAATGGAACAAAAAGATTATCTTCAAGTCTGGTTTTCTTCAGACTTCCCATGTAGAGTGTTGACTTCCAAAAGAAAATAGAAATGTTTCTATTTTTTTTTTTGTTTAGTGGTAAGAGTCTGTTATTCACATTTTTTCTTTTAAAAAGAATTGTTTGAAAATGTTCACAGCATAAAACCAAGTGCTTCTCATGCTTGATTTTTTTTTACCTCAAGATTGTCTTAGATATTCTAAAGCTTGTGGTTTCCACACTAAAGTTAGAATAAGCTTGTGTTTGTCTACAAAAATTCTCAATGAAGTTTTTATAGAAATTGCATCAAACTATAAATCAAGTAGAATAAATTTATTATGTTGAATGATGTAACATGAACATGGTATGCTTTTTATACCTACTATATTTTATTTTTTAATAGCATTTTCTAATCTTTAGCATATAGACTCTACCTATAAATAGAAATGCATATCTAAGTACTTTAATATTTTTGGTCTCTTTTTAAATGGCATTGTACTCCACCCACTGTTCACATGTTACTTATTAGTAGTATGGACATGCAATTGACTTTTGTATATTGACTCATATCCAATGGCCCTACTGAACTCATAGTATATAGTTTATTTGTAGGTCCCACACAACTTTCTTTATAAGCTATTATTTATCTGCAAATACGGATAGTGATTCTTTTCTGAGCTAAACACCTTTTATTTTTTTCTTTTGCCTTATTGCAAAGGATACAATTCCAGTACCACATTGAACAACAGTATTCAGGGAAGTCATGTTTCCTTATTCCTGACCCTAGGGAAAAATCACCTCCTCTATTCATAATTTTAGAGAATTTGTATCATGAATGGAGTATTACTTGTATCATCAATGAAGCATTTTTTCAAATGCTTTACTGTAGATATAAGTATTATGCATATTCTACATATAGAATATATAAAAATAGAAAATCTTGGGTTTTGGAAGTAGGAAAGGAATTCTTAAATTAGATACTGAACCACAATTTATATTAAAAATTTGGTAAATTTAGACCTCATCAAAATAAAAACTATTTATCTGTGAGGGCCTATGAAGTGGTTAGACAATTTGACAATGCCTAGTATTTAGAATACGTAAATAACTATCAAAATGCAACATTTAAAAACCAATCTTGCTTGGGGAAAAGGCAAACAATTTATGTAGCTCTTTATATGTACATAAATAAAAAATAAGTAAGATCTTCATATGTGCATGGATGGCTTTACTCAAAATAACCCCAAATGGAAACAACTCAGATGTTCCAATGGGTAAATGGCTCGAACAACTGTGACATACTCATACGATATAATACTACAAAGCAACAAAAAGAACCTGATACTTAAATTAACAACTTGAATTAATTTCCAGAGTTATAAATATGAGAATAACCTTAAAAGGTATGTACTTACTGTATGACCCATTTATATAATCTTTGAGATAACAAAATTATAGTAATGGAAAATGAATTAGTGGTAGCTAAAGTCAGGAATGGAATGTGAGGGCTAGGGGTAATAGGTGGTTGTGGTAGGACTGGAGTGATAGTACAGCTAGTAGAGTGCCTTGCATTCGGACTACCAATGTTAGATCACCAGCATCTCATATGGTTGCTCAAGCCTACCAGGAGTGATCCCTTGGGTTCAGAGTCAGGAATAAACCTTGAACAATGCTGCTTGTGGCCCACACACCAAATGCTTGTAATTTTGGAATTATTTTATATTTTCACTATGGTAGAGAATAAAGGCATGTATTAAAACACAACCACACATATATACAGACAGAAGGATAAAAAGGAAAATATGAACAATATGTGTGAATTGAATCAATGTTAATGTAATTTTAAAAAATGAAACACTAATGTCAGAACTTGGGGACAAAAATGCTCACCATAATCATCATTTCACATTGTTTGAGAAGTGCTAGCTAATGTAATTATTTAAGAAACTGAAGGAGGGACCTATGAAATTAGAAAATAAATTCTTAAATCTAGATTAAAATAAGCAGTTTTTATCTTGAAATTTCTAGGGAAACTTCGAGAAGGGTGATCAAGGGTTGCAAAAAGAGTTAGTCAATGAAGTCATGAGTTTTCTTGTACTATAGAAATAGCTAGCTGTCACAAAACATTTGTTTCCCTGTTATGAACTCTACACTAAGAACAGTGTAGGGCTTATAGGAATAAAACTATAAAATGTCAATGAAAGACAAGACACAAAAGAGGATAGGAATAAATGTAATGACATGCTTTTTAATTGGCTGAGTCAATATGCAAAATGTTCATTGTACCACAAATTAGTTAATATTGTTAATAAAAGTCTGATAAAGTTACCCAGAGGGGTTGTTCAGAACATGAAGAAAACAAAGTTCATTTGTAAAACTGAATACTTCTTTATTCAATAAAAATTAACCATATAATTATAAAATATAACAAAGGACAAAACATAACAAATGAAATAAGCATTTTGTAAAAAAAAACACAATGAATTACAAAAAGAAAAATAGTAGAATAAGTTTTTGAAAAGCAGTCAAATAAAAAATTTCTCTCATAAGTATATACCATAATAAATTATGGGTAAAGAAATAAGTGTAGGGAAAATAAATCTATAGTTCTATTCTTATGTTAGAATTAAAATAGGTAGGAGTACTCTTATATGTATGCTTATTTAATTATACCCATTTATTTACATTATAAATATTTAATTTCTTCAGCTGAGTCCTCTCTCAGTACCAGATTGTTTTAATTTCTCTAGATTTATGATATTTTAGTTAGTATACTAGTTAAACTTGAAGAGATTTTTGGCTTTAAATACAAATGTTAAATACTTCTGTAATAATAAACATTTTTAGGATAACATATTTATTTTTCTTTTTTAAAATTTTATTTCATTGAATCCATTGTGATCTACAAAGTCCTTCATAGTTGAATATACAGTGAATCAGGGCCATTTCCACCACCAGTGTCAAGCTTCCTCCACCAATGTTGCCAGACTGCTTCTTAAACCACGACCCTTTGCCCCCTGACCTGCCAGTATAACAGGCTCATTTAAGTTTAGATGGTTATTGTTTAGGACTCTTGATTCTATTGTTGCTGACTTTGGCTTGGATATTTAATTTTGTTTTGTTTTTGCCTCCACCAATGAACCTGAGACCACTTGGCCCCTGTTGACCATCCTTTCTTTTTTCTTTTCTTTTTAATTTTATAGAAAAATGCAGAAATATCTGGCACCAACTTGTGCCAGGTGGATATGACACCTTGGCAATGAAGAAACAGCAACAACTTGATCTAAGAACAGGTTGTCCTACCTCATCACTAATGGTAAGATGAAATCAGAAGACACTCCATCTTTTGATCTGTGCAAAAAACAAGACCACGAATATCAGAAGACTGACATTGGCAATCATGACTGAGCAGAACTTTTCCTGAGATCAATAAGAAAATCAATCTAGGCTTCAGCCTAAGATTTGTACAAAAACCAAGATCTCTATTTCTAGAGGTCTGACTTTGACAACCGTGACTGAGCAGAAATTCTGAACCAGAGGAAAGACTCTATCCTAGGCTTCCTCCTAGGATCTGTGCAAAAACCAAGATCACTAATTACAGAAGACTAACTACAACTGTGAAGGAGCAAAACTTCAATAACCATAAAGACTCTATCCTAGACTTCATCCTGTGACCTGTGCAAACACCAAGATTACAAAGGACTAATTTTGTCAACAATAACTGAGCAGAATGTTTCCTGGTGCCATAAAAAGTTACCTTGGGGTTCGATAATGAGCATGTTTGGAGCCTGTACTTGTTCCCATGATAGGATGCTTCAAGAGTAGAGAAATCCTGTATCTCTTAGGCCAAGGGAATTCTCTTTTCAATTTCCCAATACTTACTGTGCCTATGCAACACACACATACACACACACACACACACACACACACACACACACACACACAACCTTGCCACACCAGCCCTCTTTTCTTATATTTGTTTTCACTTTTTGTGTTATTTCCCTTTTTTTCTCTCTTGTTGTTGTTTAGTTGCTATTTATTGCTTGTTTGGGTGTTTATTTTCTTTTTTCTTTTCCTTTTCTTTTTATAAATTGATATTGATAGCTCCTAGACAGACTCCTCCCAGCTTTCCTATTTTTTTTATTGCAACAGATCTTGAATTATCTTGTTCTTCCTTATAAATGGGGGGGGGAGATAATGGTACTAGGAGTAAACAGTCGCATGAACATTGAGTGGAAATAAAATAAATGATCAGACCTAAATATCAAACTCAAAGTCAATGACTACAGAATCAAGATACCCAATCTACAACAAGTTATATACAAAGGGTACCCATTACACTAGCAGTCCAGGGGGCAAAAGGGGGAGGAATGGGATGCATGCTGAGAATAGGAGCAGAGGGAGAACAACACTGGTGATGGGAATGGCTCTAATTCACTGCCACTGTGTACCTTAAAATATAACTGTGAAAGACTTGTAATTCCCATTGGTCACAATAAAATTTTTTAACATGCAGAAATATGAGGTAAAACAAAGTAATCAATGTCTTAGGTCCTATGAAAAAGGTGAGAACCCCGATTAAGAGATAAAAAAGAGGGGTTGGAGTGGTGGCGCTAGAGGTGAGACAACTGCCTTGCAAGCACTAGCCTAGGATGGAGTGCAGTTCGATTCCCTGGTGTCCCATATGGCCCTCCAAGCCAGGAGCCATTTCTGAGCACATAGCTAGGAGTAACTCCTGAGCATCAAACTGGTGTGTCCCAAAAAACTAAAAAAAAAAAAAAAAAGATAAAAAAAAAAGGGATAGTGGCAGTTTTTTTCACAGGCTCAGCAAAAGTTGGGGAAAATAAAAAGAAAAAACTTCTGGCCTAAAAACAGGGAGATCCTAACCATGAAGTATCCTGCCATAAGACCAAGTATAGGTCCCAGGAATACTAAGTTGTCTAACTCCATAGACTTTCTTCATGGTCCCAGTAAAAGTTCTCCTCAATCATGATTGTCACAGTTAGGTTTCTGTAATTAGAGATCTTGATTTTTTCACAGATCCATTGTCAAAGTCCGGGTGTCATGAAGTGTCTTCTGGTTTCATCTCAAAGTTAGGTAGCGATGCAGGAAAATCTGCCCTGAAAGCAAGTTGTTGCTGTTTCCGAGTTGTCAGGGTGTCATTTAAACCCACTCTGCAGCAATTTGGTGCCAAGACAGCATTAGGGCCTTTTGTGGTAGAAGTTTGATTCCTGATGCTGGTGCAGAAAACTGTGCTGGTTCCAAAAATGAAATCCAAGGTTTGGGGGTGAATGGCCAATATTTGATCAACTAAAGCATTAGTCAAGCCACTGTGACAAATGTTCAGGGTGAAAAGCCCCCCTGCAATATAAAATTTATGATTTCCTATCTGTATTAGATTAAAACTTCTTCCTATACATAAGATTTCCCCATTTTAATGTGACTATGCAAAAAAGGAACAATGTCACATGATACTACTGGTGCATATGGGGTAAAATTAACAATTCCTATAACCTGGTTCTAACATAAACTCAGAGCCCAAGAGAAACTTATCTACTAGAATTTTCTACTAAACAAAACTCCAAAAAAGGAATGGGAAAAACTACATCTAAATAAGGAAATACACAATAAGAATTATACCTATTAAGGAAATAGATCTAAAGAAATATAAGAAGGAAACATACATGTCACCTTTAACTCTTTTGAAATAGTCTGGGTAGGGGATAAAATCTGGAGCACAGCTTTAGCCTGCGAGATGGTCTTGTGGAGTCTAAAAAATGGTTCTAGCAGTTATGGATCAGGAAATGTCCTGGAGCTGAGGGTATCTCAAAAGACAAATCCAGTAGTCCAGAGCCATGGGAGGTGGGAGAAAAAGGGCCACTGATAGCAACTCAGCAGCAGCAGCAATGGCAGCTTCTTCTGGGGCTGCGGCAAGGTGGGCCAGCCCTCTTTTCACTTTAAAAGCTGGTTGATGTAATAACAAACCTTTAAAACATCTCTATGATGGACCATTGCCAAATCTTTATTCCTTGGAGACAGTCAGGCCTGGGTCAGAGTGGAAACAGGGAGGTTCCCATCCTAATCCCCTCCACCAAGCTTGAACGGGGCCCTTTTTCTGACCTTCCCTCAGCCTCCTTCTGGGTTCCAGTGCTATCACTGATTATCTGCCCTTCCTGGCCAGCCAGGTTTGTGTTGGGGAGGGAGTAGGCAACCTCAAGCTTTAATCCCTTCCACCAAATGCAAATGGGGCTGTTCTTTTGGGTCTTTACCCAGTCTGCTTCTGGGTCATTACTGAAATACCCTTTCCTTTTCATCAGTTCTCCTTTTCCCAAACTGCGCAGATGCTCATGCGTTCGCACAAAGTCATTTCAATTTATATCATAGACTTCCCGGCAAATTGGATTTAGCACTTTTTTCTATTAGAAAGTATACAGCTCAAAGACCAGCCAAACAAATTAATTAACTAGTATGCAATATTTTTTACCATACTAAGACAATCTTGCTAGTTTAGAAAAATAATTTCTAAGAGGATTATATATACCTTGAGTCACATCTCATACAAACAATTCAATACATGACTTTCTTAAACACCCTGATACTCCAGCACTCCAAACCACTAAGTGCAAAAGATCAGTGGAGAAGTTAAAGAAGACATATACTGTTGGTGATATGGAGAGAAATCCTGGGAGATCTCCAAGTCCACCCAAACGCCTGAACCTTTTGATGAGGACCTAAAATCAACACTTAATGGTTTAGCAATGGAAATCCAGAAGTCACTAGCCTGTGAAATTAAGAAATCTATAGATGAACAATTCAAAGAACTCAAAGGAGAACCCTTTCAGAAGATGACAGAATCCATACAAATGGAACTGAAGGAACTAAAAAGCATGTTAGTAAGCCATAATAAAATTACACAGGAGATTTTCATAAACAAACTTGAAGACAAATTACAAGTCAGCAGTGATAAAGAAGTCAAAAAAGAAAGGATACAACCCTGGAAGAAAATGTTAGGTACTAATGAGTAAAGATAAGAAAAGTAATCTCCAATTTATAGGAATTCCAGAAGGGGAAAAAAATGGGAAAGGGAAAGAACAGTAGTGAGGGAGATAATAACAGAGAACTTCCCCACACCTGGGAAAGAAGTTTCTCTACAAATCCAAGAGGCAAAAAGAGTGCCAAACAAAATAGACCACAACAGAACAACACCAAGACATTTAGTAATCCAAATGGCAAAAAATTAAGAGAGAGATTGATTCTTTAAAGCAAGGGAGAAAAGTAAGTAATTAAGGGAGTAAAGTAAAGGAGGAAAAAAAACCTCACATATAAAGGAAACAATGTAAGACTTACCATTTGAAACAATCCAGGCAAGGAAAGAGTGGAATGACATATTAAAACTATTAAATGAGGGCCCGGAGAGATAGCACAGCGGCGATTGCCTTGCAAGCAGCCAATCCAGGACCAAAGGTGGTTGGTTCAAATCCCGGTGTCCTATATGGTCCCCCATGCCTGGCAGGAGCTATTTCTGAGCATACAGCCAGGAGTAACCCCTGAGCATCGCCGGGTATGGCCCAAAAACCAAAAAACAAAAAACAAAAAAAACTATTAAATGAAAGAAACGTTCAACCTAGAGTTCACTACCCAGCCAAATGGTTACAAACATTCTCAGACAAAAAAGAACTCGAAATATTTGCATTATCCAAACTAACCCTAAATGAGCTACTCAAAGAGCAATTACACTAACCAATTCCCTAATTGTAACAACAACCACCCTACAAAATATAATGGCACAATAGCCCTTTCTTTCAATAGTTTCCTTAAATGTCAATGGATTAAACTTTCCGGTCAAGAACAGATACAGCTGTTTAGATTAAGCAGGTGTCCAATCAATTGCTCTTTATAGATGTCTATAACAATGTTCTAATGTTTTTATCTACAGAACAGGTGCAGAATGTGTTTAGAAGCCAGGGACTCCCACTACATTTTTACTATAGGTGGTCTTAATATCTTAATTTTACTATGTTTATAATAACTCCCTGATCTTTTTGTCCACAGAGGTACTTGGAGATATAGGTAGGTCACTCCAGTTCCACATTGCAATGCTATACTCTATTAGACTCAGAAGACAGGGCTTATTATGATAATATCATGAAAAAATTCTAATCTACTCATTTTCTAATGCTCATTTTCTACTTGATTATGCCTGCTAATATAATTTAATATTTATGTCCACAGATAACAATGGAATATGTAACTGCATGCCATGAACTTCTGTTATAGAGCTCATTCATTGAATATGTTATTGTAATCTGTTTTCAACTGTAGGTAGTTTACCCTTATACCATAATGCTCATGATTTTAGATTACTTTTAGGCAAGGAAACTGGATGCTCAAGACCCGCTAGATAATATTTCATGGTGTAGATTCTTCTTGCAGTGTTCATTACCATATCATTTAGTTTTCTAGACTTGAGAATTATGATTTTTTTAAAAAAATGTCCTATACACAATCTAACCCATGAAGCCTTTCTTCAGTAAAATTTACCTTCACCAATTATGATTGGCCTAGAAAATGGAAAGCTTTTCCATCTGACTTACCAGCTTTATATTTTTTAAGTGTTCTGTCCTGTTTCACCTGGGTCAGCTTCTCAACTGTAACCCATGGATCTATCTTCAGTGTCTTTCTATGTGTGTGCATGAGTGTATGTATTGGCCACCTCAATGTCTGACTATTTTTCATCTGTAATATACATATTGTCTACGTTGTATACTGTCCTTCCCCCTGTTATGTATAACTCTTCCTCCCTCCTATCTGTTATTTCCTTCCATTTATCCCCTTTACCCTCAAGTTGTGGTTTTTCTGTTTTTTTTTTTTTTTTGTTTGTTTGTTTTGGTTTTTGGGCCACACCCAGTGACACTCAGGGGTTACTCCTGGCTAGGCACTCAGAAATCGCTCCTGGGTTGGGGGACCATATGGGATGCCAGAATTCAAGCCACCATCCGTCCTGGACTGCTTGCAAGGCAAATGCCCCACCACTGTGCTGTGCTATCTCTCCAGCCCTATTGTCTATCTTCTTATGTAGCGGTAATTTCCTCATTTGGGGGGAATTTATTTGGTAGGGAATTCTAATAGATAAGTTTCTTTAGTGTTCTGAGTTCATGCTTGAATCAGGTTATCGAGATTGTTTATCTTGTTATTATTTTACACTCATATGCACCTTTACTACCATTTGGCATTGTTCCTTTGGCATTGGCACATTAAAAAGGGGGAAATCTTACGTGTGCAAACAAGTTCTTATCTACTAGAGAGAGGAACACATAATTTTATATTGCATTGAGGCGTTACAACCTGACACTTGACATAGAGACTTGGCTTAGGATTCAGAAGATCAGACATTGACCATTCATCCTTGAGTCTTGAACTTCATTTATAGAAACAGCACTGTTTTCTGCGCCAGCATCAGGAATCGGACTTGTACTAGGGAAAGCCCTATTGCTGCCCTGGCATCAACTTACTCCAGAGTGGGCTCTTATGATACCCTGATGACTTGGTAACAGCAACAACCTGCTTTCAGGGCAGGGCTCTCTGCATTGCCACCTAATGGTGAGATGAAACCAGAAGACCTGACTTTGACATAGGATCTGTACAGAAACAAGGATCTTAAACTACAGAAACCTGACAGCAACAACTGTGATTGTGAAGAGCTTTTACTGGGACCACAGAGAAAGACTTTGGGGTTAGACAACTTAGTATGCCTGGAGCCTGGATTTAGTCTTATGCCAAGATTCTTCATGAGTAAGGGCTCCCTGTTTTTTATGCCAAAGGTTTTTCCTTTCTATTTTTCCTATACTTTGCTGTGCCTATGCAAACAACAACTGCCCCCCCACACACATACACACACACACCTCTTTTATTGTATTTTTATCTCTTATTTTTAAATTAAAAAGCTTACTAACCTTCACACACACCTCTTTTATTGTATTTTTATCTCTTATTTTTAAATTAAAAAGCTTACTAACCTTCTGCTATTGTTTTAATGTCTTTATTGGAGGTACAATAATTTTACAAATATACTTGCTACTGAACTTTTTTTCTTTTATCTACTCTTCCATTTTATTTTTATTCTAATTTTATTTTATTTTATGTCTATTTTTCAATAACTTTGCTTTCACTTATCTTGAGCCAAATCTATTATGATCTGTTGTTATGTTAATGATGTGATGCTTTTCTTTAAATATATATTTAAATATATATATTTAAAAATGCATCAAGAAAACATTAAAAACTCTTTAAAAATTTCTATGAAAATCTTAACCGGATTCTTTTATATTTAAAAATACTTAAATAAATTTGGGAAAGAGTCTGAACTAACTTTAAAATCCACTTGATATCACCTGTGTTTTCCATTTATCTCTTTTACCCATTAATTTGGAAGAGATTTCCTGTTGTTAATCCACTTTTGCTTTCTGAAGTTAATTATTTGGTCATGCATTACTCTTGAAATATATTATTTTATTCAATTTACTGTGTATTTATTTATTTTATATTATTATATTTATACCATTATTTATTTTATTTTATTTTATTTTATTTTATTTTATTTTATTTTATTTTTGGTTTTACGGGCCACACCATTTGATGCTCAGGGGTTACTCCTGGCTAAGCACTCAGAAATTGCCCCTGGCTTGGGGGACCATATGGGACACCGGAGGATGGAACCGCTGTCCTTCCTTGGCTAGTGCTTGTAATGCAGACACCTTACCTCTAGCGCCACCTTGCCGGCCCCAATATACCATTATTCATATTATTTATATTATTATATTATATAATATATAATTATTACAAATAATAATCATATTATATTATTTATTTATTATTTAGTGTTTATTTAAGGATTTTAGTTCTTTAGTGAGAGGTGTGTGTGTGTGTGTGTGTGTGTGTTTGTGTATGGAGTGATGGGGTGCATATGTTGAAGGCATATCCTTGCAGTACTCAGGGACTATTCAGGACTGTGGCCTTGGGAGGAACATTATAGTGCTGGGATTAAACTGGGATCAGCAGCATGCAAAACAAGCATCTTAACTCTGGTGTTCTGTATCCAGTCCCATATAGTGAGGTTTTGCTACCTGAGTTTTGCTGTTAAGTGATATGAGTCATGACTTATTTCTTTCTTTGATCTTATAATCATTTATATAGTACAGGTATCTTCTACTCTATGAAACTCTGAAGCATTGACAGATATAATCTATTTGGTGAAATATTTCTTTCAACTTTATTTCCCTGATTTTTTCCTGTCTCTTTTTGTGTTGCCTTTTATGTTCTATGTCAAATACTTCCCAGTCTTCTTTCATCTTGCTCTTCTCCCTTCTTGAAATAATCCTTCAAGAAGCCATTCAGTGGTAGCAGAACAATGAGAAGATTCAGGGTCCTTAGGTGATATCCATGGCTCTTGTAGAGGTCTCAGGGACTGAGGAGGGTGAGAAAGAAAGCTTTGTAGAATTTCAGCAAAAGTGAGACAAAAGTAGTTTTTTATTTTTTTGGTTTTTGGGCCACACCCGGTGACACTCAAGGGTTACTACTGATATGCGCTCAGAAATTGCTCCTGGCTTGGGGGACCACATGGGATGCTGGGGGATTGAACCGCAGTCCATCCTAGGATAGAGAGGGCAAGGCAGATGTCTTACCATTTGCACCACTGCTCTGGCTCCAGACAAAAGTAGTTTTAAGTGGAGGGGAGGACTGGCTCAAGTCAGGAGGAGAAAGACAAATACCATATGATTGTACTCAGGTAGAAGATGAAGAAACAAAGCAAACACATAAACAAAGCAAACCAAAAACAAACCCTGAGAGTCCGAAAACAGAGTGGTGGTTACCAAGAGAGAAAGACAGTGGGTGGTGGGTAAAACAGGTAAAGGTGGGTAAAACCTTGGATGGCGGTGGTTGGAAGATCTACACTTGATGGTGAACTTCACATAGTAGAAACACATGTTGATATATAAAAACGCACACCTGAAACTTACACTGTTATAAGTCAATATTGCTTCAATTTTAAAAAGAAGGAAAAAAATAATGAGAACCAGGTTTTCACTTCCCAAGAAAGGAGTTGGAAAAGGAGAAAACTAGAATAAATCCAGTGGTGTTCAGCTAGTATTGGAGAAATGGGTGTGAACTCTTGGTTTCTAATAAAGAGAGTAATACAGAATTACAGGTATGTATTTGTGGAAGGCTATATTTAGTTTTCTACTTTCACTTAATAAATTACTCCAGACCTGAGAGCTTTAAAACAATAGGACCTAGTCACTATCTCCAGATGTCTGTGCTTTAGGTATCTAGGAGCAACTTAACTGAGTTCCCCTGCCTCAATATATCAGTAGAAAACTGCAGACCACATAAGTCTCTGAGGGTCTCTGAGGGTCTAGCACAGGAAAGTCACAGCACCAACTCCATCCTGTGGCTATTGCATTTCATCACTGGCTATTGGCTGAAGGCACCCTAAAACTCTTGCCAAGAGGGCCTCTCCCTTTGGCAGGCCTTCCACCAAGTGACTGAGAAAGGAAGAGGCTGCATTTTAAAGAGAGATCTTAGTGAATTTGTTGCTTAACTGTGAATGTGACATGTCACTCACTTTGCATTTTCTGTGAGACAAGGTTCAGTCTATATATACTTAGGTGGGGATTAAACAAGTACTTGAATTCCAGGATGCTGAAACCATTAGGGGACATACATTTCTGGGGTAATCTACAATCTACAGATAGATTAATAGGTGTTGAGATTACTGAGTTTTTCAACTTTGTGCCCAGTAAAACCTTTTTTTTTGGGGGGCCACCCCCGATGACACTCTGGTTACTTCTGGTTATATGCTCAGAAATCGCTCCTGGCTTGGGGGATTATATGGGACACTGGGGATCGAACTGAGGTCCGTCCTGGGTCAGCTGCGCGCCCTACTGCAGCTAAGGCTGATTTGGGAGAAAACGTGTAATTCTTTTTTTTCTTTTCTTTTCCCAAGAATTTATCCATTTCTTCTAGGTTATCATGTTTCATGGCATAGAGTTTCTTAAAGTAGTCTCTGATTACCCTTTGAATTTCTGTATTATCTGTAGTGAGCTCCCCCTTTTTCATTTCTAATCCGGTTTATCAAGTTTCTCTCTCTTGCTTTCTTTGTAAGTTTTGCCAGTGGTTTATCAATCTTGTTTATTTTTTCAAAGAAACAACTTTTGCTTTTGTTGATCTTTAGGATTGTATTTTGGATTTCCACTTAATTAATTTCTGCTCTAAGCTTTTTATTTCCTTCTGCCTACCTATTTTTGGTTCCTTTTGTTGATTATTTTCTAATTTTATAAGCTGTGTCATTAAGCTATTCACGTAGGCCTCTTCTTCCTTCCTGATGTGTGCTTGCAAAGCTATACATTTTCCTCTCTGTACCACTTTTGCTGTATCCCATAAATTCTGATAATTTGTGTCTTCATTGTTATTTGTTTTCAGGAATGTTTTGATTTCCTCTTTGATTTTTATCTCTTGCCCACTGGTTGTTCAGTAGTAAGCTGTTTAATTTCCAGGTGTTAAAGTTTTTCTTCTGTGTTCCTTTGTAGTTCTCGTCTAATTTCAGTGTCTTGTGATCAGCAAAGGTAGTCTGCATAATTTCTATTGTCTTTTATGAGGTATGTTTTATGGGCCAACATGTAGTCTATCCTGGAAAATGACCCATGTGCATTGGAATAGAATGTGTATCCATATTTCTGGGGATGGAGTGCCCTACATATATCTACTAGTCCACTTTCTTCCATTTCTCTTTTCAGAGCTAGTATATTTTTGTTGGGTAAAACGTGTAATTCTTAATGGTTTCATTTATTTCATCCAAGACATGGGTATCTCAATGGGTGATTGTGAAAGATGAATGAGGGATGTCAAAGAAATCAGGATGATACTTGGGATGATAGCTGAATTATCCTCATAAATGTCAGTATAATTATCCAAATTATAGACTTTTCAGAGATCCAGCTCTTGATTTTTCTCAGATCTTCTAATTTATTATCTTCAGATTCGTTCTTTAGTTCTTCATATGTTTAATTTTGCTTTTTTATTTTCTATTTGAGTAGAATACTTGATTTTCAAATTTTCTTTCTTTTGTTTAATGAGAAAAACATAAAACTGTATTTTGTTCTTCAGAGCTTTTGCTTTTGTCTTTGTAATAATTCCCATTGTTTCTTAAACAAAAATTAATTATTGTTATGATTTCCATTTTTACTCTAGGGGTATTTAGACAAGTTTTCCCTCTCTGGAGTGGCTTCCTTTTATTTCTTTCTTTGTTTTTCCTTTTGTTATTAACTTATAGTTTGTTTCATTGTGGGTTTGACTTTGTATATTTTGCTATTTCTGCCTTTGAGATTTTAATAAAATTTTCCTTGTGCCCCAAGATATTACAAATTGCAACTATTCATTAGATTATTTGAAAAAAGAATACATTCTTTTTTATGAAAATTTTTTGATATAGATCTATTAAGTCAAATTTTTAATGCCAATTCTTAATTAGTCTGTTTTTATTAAATTTTTATTTGATTTATTAGAAATAGTCAGATATCTTAAGCCCTCTATTGTGACTAGCTTTATTCAATTTCTCCTTAATTTATAACTCTTTGGCCTTGTGTATCATATGTTCTGTACATAAAAATTTATGGTGTTTATTCTCTTTAGTTTGTACTGTTTAACAATGTAAGATAGCTTTTTCTTCCAAAGAGACTTTCTGCAGTGAAATTTAAAATGCCTGATATAATTGCCATTTCCCTTTTTTGGTTTACCTTGAGAAAGGGACATCTGTTAGATTGTTTTCCCACATTAAACTCAGAAGGTGTTCAACTTTACAGAGATGTCTCTAAGACTCTTCTAGTCAGCATGTTTACTGCAGATACAAGCATCTGATACTGGTTGAGCCAGTCAGAATCTTAATATTGGGAACTTAGACAGCTTTGATATTTGCTGCCTGATCTATGGCCATTTCCCATGTAGGTCAGAAAACAGAGATTGTGTGGTTTATATCATGTTGGAGAAATAAAGTGAATGAGAAGAAAGATTCTGAGTAAGGGTTCCTAGTATTATCGTAGTCAAGAGGCTCTAGAGTCATGATATTTAAGCATTCATCTAATAATAACTATCTTTTTTGCATGCATCTTTATATATTTTTTGGGGGGGGTCACACCCGGCAGTTTTCAGGGGTTACTCCTGGCTCCACACTCAGAAATTGCTCCTGGCAGGCACGGGGGGAATCATATGGGATGCTGGGATTTGAAGCAATGACCTTCTGCACAAAAGGCAAATGCCTTACCTCCATGCTTTCTCTTTGGCCCCAATGTTTTTGTTCTTAATTGCTTAAATTTGTTCTGCAAATATCTTTATATTTAGAAATTAGGTGGTCATATTTTATATTTTTTGTTTAGTCAAATGAATCCTTTCATCTCACACGCAGACACATATGTACATACATCATACAACTATATATATTTTTTCAGGCCAAAAAGGAATATAAGAAGTATTTATCTTCCATGGTCAGGTTATTTTATGTTATTACAAATTTTCTTCCTGTTATCCCTTCCCATTTTTCTTAGCATGCTGACATTTTAGATTATTATTCTAAATTTATTTCTTATTATTTATTATTTATTCTTATCCTTTTCAGTAAATACTTTAGAATATTTTATGTTTTTCAATCATGTTGATTTTGACTTTTTTGTAAATTAACCCCAAGTTTTACTAATTTTCCTATTTACTGACTATTCATTTGGAGCATTACTTTAAGTACATATTTCTTGATGTTTGTGTAAATGGTATACATTTGAAAACTTAAATGCTTGAAAAATGTATTTTAACTGACCTTACAAATTAATAATTTTTGTCTTGAATACAGACTTTTCCTACATAAACTTTATTGACATTTTTTAAAAATCATATTTTTTGTAGTTAGGTTTGTAGAGGAAAACTATGATTCTAATGCATTCCTAGTCATCCTAAAATGTAAATTTTCACATTTATAAAGGATTAAAAATTTTTTTTTGTATTTTTTGGCCTCAACTAGAGGTGCTCAGGGGTTAATCCTGGCTCTGAGCTCAAAAATTACTCCTGGAAGACTTGGGGACCATATGAGATGCCAGAGAACGAACCCTGATCAGTCAAGTGCCAGGTAGATGCCCTATCCTATCCACTGTGCTTTCACTCAGGTCCCAAGGACTTAAAGTTTTATCCCTGTCATCCCAATATTATCAAGAGATGCTTAAATCTGGTTCTTCTTCCAATATAAAGCTTGATTCTCCATGGAAGATTCCATGGAAAAGTATGGAACCTTCTGTTCCTCAGATTAAAGGTAGCTCATCTCTTGAATCTTCCTTAACTCATCTTTTCTTTTTATCTTCTTCTGGAATAGTGATGAAGTTGTTTTCAAATGTAGGTTTTAAAATTCTGGATTAAGCAGCTGCACGTGGCTGCATGATACCTCAATATATTTTATAGTAGTGTCAGCCCAGTAGTATCACAGGAAGTCTGATGGGAAAGTTACATAGAAATCTCCCAAGCTTAGTAAACTTCAACAGTAACACAAAAGGCTCAAGTAGGCACCAACCATGGGGGCAGTTAATTCTTAGACAATGACTTTACTCATGGCCTGGAGAGATAGAACAGTCATTTCAAAGTGATCTTGTTCTCAGCTTTAATAATGCCATTTGCCTTTGTGTCATACTGCTATGACACATGTAGTAAATTTGTTTGTGCCTGCAAGGAGGTCAGGAAATTGGGACTCTAGTGACAGGAAGGCCACATTTTGTAGTGGGATCGGTGTTTGAACATTTAATGTCTGGAAGGACTGTATTTTGAACAACTTGGTAAATCATGGTGCTATAATAAAAATTCAAAAAAAAAAATTGGACCTAGAAAATAAAACAAAAACCAACCAACCAAACAACAAAAAACTCAAATGCTAGCTTTAGAAGAAAAATCACTACATTGTTTTCATTTTGTGTCTAGCTACTGTGATTTATAGTACTGTTGACTATAGAACTTTATACTTTCAATGCTTCAAAACCACACCCTCCAGCAGAGTCTCAGAGTGTCAGATGCATTTCCAAGGGAAGTGGGGAGAAAGACACTATATCTACATTTTCTTTTAGTTGGGTTCAATTTGATAGCATTTTATTTACATTTCTGGCTCTGTATTTGTAAATTATATTAATATTAAAATTTTTAGATTTTTATTATTATCAGGTTTGGTGAAGCCAGCAGATCAGAAAATAATTTTTGTCTCTGGAAAGATGGTTTATGACAAAGTTTTGAAGAATAGGGTTTTAAAAAAATGTAGGACCATGGAAATGATAGCTATTAATGCTACTATAACATGTTATAGGCTTTTCTGCCAGTTTTGTTAGAAGTTGGCATATTTCATTAACATCTGCTATTTGGGGAAACCAAAATTCGTTCTACTTTTGTTGTTTATTTTTATTATTTTTGTATTTTATTTTTTTAAATTTTGCTTTGTTTTGTTATTCTGTTTTCAAATTCTTGAAACAAATCTCCAGTCATTTTCTTAAAAGTTTTTCTTGGTTTCTAATAAATCTATTTATATGTACTTATTTTTCTCTAGGTAAAATGCTTTACAGATTTCAATACATGCTCCCAATATTGTTCAGTTCTAAACCGTTCATCATTTTATTATGATTGTCTCCTTAGCCTGAAAGTTATTTGCCATTTTGGTTGTTTTTCTTTATTTCTAAACATACTGACTTTCAAGGTACCGTCTTTTTATAGCTTTACTTGAGTTTTATTATGTAGCAAGCAGAATGTGTGTTCGGTTTCATACTGAGTCTTTGGAATTTGATGAAACATCTTTTGATGTAAATTTCACATCAAATATCATAAATGATATAAATGTGCATTTTTTGTTTTGTTTTTTGGGCTACACCCGGTGATGCTCAGGTGTTACTCCTGGCTATGTGCTCAGAAATGGCTCCTGGCTTTGGGGACTATGTAGGATGGATGCTAGGGATAGAACCCAGGTAGGTCCTGGGTGGTCGCATGCAAGGCAAACACCCTACTGCTATGCTATCACTCTGGCCCCATAAATGTGAATGTTTAATTGATTGACTATAAAGTTCTACACAGTTCTATTGTAACAAATATTTAATTATATAATTTGACTTTATTTAAGTAGCTTTTAATCTTATTTATTTTAAACTATGAGATTTATTAATTTCTGAAAGAGTGGCTTATTCTTGCTAAAATTTGCTAATCACCCTTTGGTAATACCATCAATTATATACTTTCAGTCTATGTTGGGAGTTGTATCCAGGAATTCTCTTAAAACTCAATGGACAGGGGCCTGAGAGATAGCATGAAGGTAAAGTGTTTGCCTTGCATGCAGAAGGTTGGTGGTTCAAATCCCGGCATCCCATATGGTCCCCTGAGCCTGCCAGAAGCGACTTCTGAGCATAGAGCCAGGAGTAACCCCTGAGCGCAGCCAGGTGTAACCCAAAAACAAAACAAAACAAAAAGCTCAATGGACCTGAACAGTTTTTAAAACTAGGAACTAGTTTATTTTTTATAATTAATTATTTTATTTTGGGAAATGTTTTGGTCATACTCAGTGGTCATCAGAGCTTACTCCTAGCTCTGCACCCAATGTTCACTTCTGGGGGTACTCAAGAGACAATATGAGGGGCAAAAAAATCAAACCTAAATCAGCTGCATGCAAAGCAAATGCTCTACCTACTACTATACTATTGCTCTGGTTACTTAAGTTTTTTAAATTTATTGTTATTGTTGTTGTCTTCGGGACACACCTACCAGAGCTCAGGGATTACTTTTGGCTCTACATTCAGGAATAATTCCTGGTAGGATCAGGGAACCTGATATGTGATGTTGGGGATTGAATCTGGATCAGCTGTGTATAAGGCAAATGCCTTACTCACTATACACTTATTCTGGCCTCCCTTATTTTATTTTTTATTTTCATAACTTAATGCTTTAATGGTTTGCCCTTTGAAGAGAATTTTACATGCATGTGCGCATTTTGCATCTTTCAGCTCAATCACCTAATTTTTACATATTCTATAAATAGCATACAAATCAACGTGGAAAGGCCATTGTGAAACTTTGCCTTTTGATAAATATTTAAGCCATTACCAGTTTTGGTTTCTGGTATTTGAAATTGCTTCTATGTACCATGTTTTGGCTGGGCATTTCCTTTTCTGATTTCTGCAGAATCCTGACCCATCCACCCTTATGTTTAGAAATCACACGGTTCCTTTCTAGCCTTTCAGTGGCTAATCTGGTTTGAGAGTTCATATTTTATGAGGGAAGGGTTTTTCCCATTGCCCTTCCCATGAAGCTCCCAGCTCAGAGAGGCTCTGACAGGAGAGATTTGACTTATTCCTATGAATAGATGTGTTCTGGATTTCATACTTCTACATAGCTAGTCTTCCCTTTATCTTTTGGATTTATTTCTGCTCTGACCTTGGATAAATAGTGTGTTTTTTTGAACGTGCACAGTGGGAAGAAGAGAGTCCTTGGGACCTAGACTGTGTTGTTAGGACTCCTCACATTCCTCAGTCTTGGCACCACCATCCTATGTGCAGTGATGGTTCTCTCTTTTGTCCTTAGCTGCATCTTAGCTCCTGCTACTGCACTGGCTTCTTTCTTCATGATTTTCTTTTAAAAATCTCCATTTCTTTATTCTCTCTAATTCTAAGTGATGAAACCTACTTGACATTCCATTAAAATGGAGGTAAAAGACTTGGCTTGACCTGAAAGTCCATGTATTAATTATTCATATTTTAAATTCAGCCCAAGTTAAATGACTGACACATGTTGGAGAGCTTCAGGATAAAATTTCCCTCCAGGCAGCTGTCTTCCAGGAAGATCTGTCCTCTTCCAGTAGCTGTAAACCCCTCTATTGTGTCTTCTCAGATCTCTGTCTGGACCCTGGAATGAGCTCTGACCTCCTTCACTATGCCTGTTCAGGGACATCAGACAACTACTTCTCAAATAGGAACCAACAGTTTAGAGGTCAAAAAACAATGCAAGAGTAGAAACAAAAGAGTGATGACAAAGATGGATGGGGGACAAAGCTTAGCACAGCCTTTCCCAGGGCTGGTTTCTGAATTATTTTGGACACAGAACAACAAACGTGTTTAGATGTTTCAGCACAGAGCAGCAGCCAGAAGTCATGGGCCTAGAGTCTCAAGTTTAGCTCTGGCCTTAGGGTGCTCAGTGCTTGGGTGCTAACTATTAATCAGTCTTTTATGTCTTGCTTGCTCAGAGCATGACCTCATCACTCTTCTCCCTGACTTTTGGAACCCACTGAATTCATTGACTGGTTTGCAGGAACTCTGCACTTTCTGGCTTGCTCACCACAGCACAATGATATCAGAAGCCATTTGATAGGGTCATACCTGTACCAAGGCCTGTGACTTCTTTCACCTTGAAATACCCTCACTTGGATGCTTTTGAGGTGTGGGCATAAATATCACCCTCAGTTCATGGATGGAGAATGAAGCTTAGGAGATGAAACCCTTTGCCCAGGTTCTATCCTTTGGCAAAGCTGGAAAGAATTTCTGGCGGTTGGCTCCCAACAACAGAACTGTTTTCTCTGAGCTCATTTCCAAAGGCAGCTTCTAAATTGCTGCTCTTCGTCAAAGGGGGGAGGGAAGAGGCCAGAAGAGGTCCAGAAAATAGTTCAGCCCTTCTGGGGCCTTCTGGAAAGGACTCAGCACCTTGCACAGGAAAGTTGATGAAATCTTTCATGCAGGTTTGGGGGGTTGAGGGTGTTCTAGGAAGATGATCAGGTGAAGAATGAGGAAGGACCAGTCCTGACAGAAGGGAAAAGGGAAGATGTAATGGGGTTCCTTGGGTCTAGCAGGTTCTTAACAAGTACACCAATCATGCAGCTGCCACTCTGTGATGCAGAATCTTGAGATCTTCCCCTGCTCCTCTTCTGTGTGTCTCTGCTCTGTGGCCAAAATTTTTCTCAGGCCAAATGCAATTTTAGATTACGTCTCCCTAAGGCAGCTTTGTATCACCTTCTCTTGAAGACAATGATTCAAAGTCGTACCATCTAGACAATGATTCAAAATTTAACCCATTAGGTGCTGTTCACAAAGGGTATACAACACTCTGTGCTGAATGAGGGGAGGGCTTAGCAAAGAGTGACTGTTTTCATTATCTGTAGCTGTTGGTGCTTCTGGTCTCCTTCCCACCCAGGACCCCAGCTCATACTATACAATAGTTCTGTCAGGAGGGGGGAATCTGCCTCTGACTATCTGTGCTACCAGGACCTTAAGCCTCCCTGGAAAGAAGTCCATCTACAGCTATAGCCCGTTGACAGGTTCTTCTGAATTTGACCTGGGTACTGAACAACTCTCTAGTCAAGTTTAGGTTCCTTTTGTTCATGATCTGGACTGTGTCAAGTTCTATCCCTACTCTGCACCTCTGTAACAGAGACTTCCCTCACCAGTCCTTCTGACCATAGGTCGATCTGATGATCCTCAGTTTGGGAGTGTTTGGAACTCTTATCTCCACTAAGACTCTCCTTTCCAAACCTGTCTGCCTTACTTCTTGAAAACTGAGGAAATTCCACTTGTTCTCCTTTCTCCCTGCTGAGCCCTGGGTGGACATATCTAGAAGGTCTTCCCTGTTTCCTCTCTCTATGGGAAAGAGGTTCTGTGGGAGAGAAAGAGCTGTAATGCAGTAACTACATTGGATCTCAAGGGATGGAAGCAATGAAGACTAATTTCTCTCTGATTCTTGCTCTATGCAAACTTTATGTTGGTGCTGCTCTGAGCTCAGGCTGCAGCAAAGGGAGAGAATTCCAGGGAGCCTCACATCATTAAGCCATGCTCCATTCCTGGAGATGACACATACAACAGGGGTTACCATCACCGGGGATTAGAAATAGATTCAGAAAGAAGGATGGAAATAGAAAGCACATAATTTGTGGAGAACTACCCCAGGACACATTCAGAAAGGGTGGGGAGTTGGAGTTTCAGGAGGGTAGCAAGAGAACCTTGGGATTCTGGGAGGATGTGTTTTCATAGTCTCCTCTTCATTCATACTGATTGATTCTGAAATTAGACTATCCTGGTTTAAGTTTGAAAGGTGTCATGAACTAGATGTATGGCTCTGGGAAAATTGCTTAGCTACTATAAACCTTGGTTTCCTTATGGGGCCATTCCCTTGGGGCTAGAGAGATAATTACAGTGGGCAGGGTGCTTGACTTGCAGCTTACCCAGGTTTCATCCCCAGCATCATATGGTTCCCTGATCACCACCAGGAGTAATTCCTGAGTGCAGTCAGGAGCAACTACTGGACATTGCAGGATGTGGCCTAAAGCAAACAAAAATTGGGCCAATTTCAAGATTTATTTTGAAGCTTCTAGCCATCAATGGTTTTAAACAAAGAAACATGCCCAGATGGCTTAATAGTACACACATAGCACATGATGGTTGCTTAACTTCTTCCTTGTTTTACTTGTTCCTTCTTCCCACTTCTTAGTATTTCAGGCTAATATTTCTAATATTAATACTATTTCTAATATTTCTTCCTAATAGTTCTGGGTGCAGTGGAGACTCCCTTCAGCCCCACAAGCTGTGGAGTGGTAGTCAAATGTGTTATGAGTTTTTTTTATTGTGGGCAAAGTGAATTACAAATCTTTCACAGTAATATTTAAGGCACATAGTAGTAATAAATGAGGAGCATTCCCACCACCAGTGTTGTCCTCCCTCCACTCTTGTTCCCAGCATACACTCCTCTTCCCCCTCCTCTACACCCGTAATGCTAGTGCAGCTGTTCCCCTCATGTTCAGATTTATGTAGATTGGGTATCATTTCTTTTGTCGTTGACTTTGGATTTTGTGTTCAAGACTGATCATTTTTTATTTCCACCAAATGGACATACGACTGTCTGGTCTTCGTACCATTCATTTTTCTCCCTCCAAATATGATGCTGATCAAGGTGATTCCAGTAATGTGGTGTTATGAACTTTTTTTATAGTTATTTGCAAAGAGGTTTCTTCCACAGATACATCCAGTCCTGGGTCTCACCTGTTCCTGCCTCTAGTTGCACTCCTGGAGGCTTTGAACTCTTGGTTTCATTAGGAGTGGGATACACCTATCTGGGTTCTGAGAGTTCATTCTGAGGAATGGAGTCAAGTATAAAAAAGGTAAAGCAAAGCCATTTCTGTCATGCATCAGTCATGACACAGATGACACCAGGAAACATGGTAGCCACATAGTCACATTGACATGAAAAGCATGAATTGTGGAGTTGGAGGTCTGGTGATCTTGCAGGCTCAAATAAATTGAGAATAAGAAGAGTATTGCTTGTGAGAAATTGGGGAACTGTCTATTTTATCCCCGAGTTTTCCTCTTTAGGGTGCCCAGTTTATGGTTAGAAGCAAATCTGAGGTGACCCTCTTACCCACTTTTGTGCACAGGCCAGACATCTCCAACTAAAAAACAACCCTCCTTGGTATTCTGGTGACTTTTTTTAGTGCCAGATCTCTACTTCTAAGGTCAGGTAGGAGCTATGAAGTGGCTTGTGCTAATCAGAGGATCATATTCTCCTGGTCTCAGTGATTGATTCAGAGATAATATCTGACCTAATCAGAGCCATAAGCATCAAGGAATCATTTATTTTATTACTGAAAAAGTGAAGCTTAGCCCAGATAGGGGGCATGAAGATGAGTGTACTATTGGTAGAAGGTCTCTTCCGGTATTAGGAGTTCTGATCTTGCTGCCTGAAGTGGAGCACTGAGAGGTGCTGGAGGGCCATCTTGTAGATCCAAGGATAAAGCAAAGAGAGAAAACCCATCTCTGGTGATATCATTGAAGCATCTGGATGTGGCTTCCCTGGCTCATCCTGGAGAGTTCAGTCTTCATCCAGTCTTCATCCAGGGCATTCCCTTATCTAAATGAGATTGAGGCAGCCTTTCTGGTCCTTGATCAGCATAATGAGCAAACATACTTGACTTGAAATATGGCCGTAAGTTGACCTGCTCCAAAGAGCATGGTGGTATTCAGCTCCTCTTGTAATACCCAATAATGGGTACCTCCTTCTTTAGAAATGACTCTGTGATACAAAGAGTTCCTTTTGGAATTTCCTTCAGATTTCTGTAGTCCTGTAGTGCAGCACAACAATTATTCTTTGTTATTTGTTTCTTCATCAGCAGACAGACTTCTGTCTTTCTTGTGGCCCCTGACACTTCTAGGCATGCATTGCATTGCTGGTGGTTCTCCTGAGTAGTTATCCTGGCAAACAAAGGAGGAGAGAGAGAAGTTGGGAGCATTGTGGGCACAGACCTTAGGGGAGGCACTTCAGGAGCCCTGAGTTGCAGCAGTGAAGGCTTGAATTGGGTGATAGGTGCGAGGAGCTATGTGATAAGGACAGTCATTGCTTCAATCAATAAGGGTAGGTAATCCTGAGAGCTGGGACTGAGCAGCAAGGGGACCCAGGATAGATAAATGGAAGCTTCAGGGTAAGCTGGGATGTGGGAAGGTAGCTTGCCTGGTAACAGCCTTGGGAGCCTGTACTTGAACCCAGGCTACTCAGTTTATTCAATACAGTGGTCATAAGAATAAGAGTTTGAACTGAAGAGATAGTTCAGAGGGTTGGGTGCTTACCTGGTTTGATTTCTGACACCCCATATGGCCCGTGGATCATCACCAGGAGTAGTTCTCAAAGTGAAGAGCCAGGAGCAAGCCCTAAGCATTACCAGGTGTGTTTCCAAAACAAAGCAACAATATAAAAGGGGTTCAGAATGTATTTTTAAACTTCAAGTTTGTGTGTGTAGGCGTAGGTGTCCTAGATGTATTCCAAACTGATGATTTATTGTGGGCTATGAGGGGGCAATCTAGATCCCCCTCACTCTAAGATCTCCCATACTGTCACTCAACTCTTCTTGGGCTAATGTCACTGGAAATTCATGGCACTATTCTGAGCAGCATTTCTTTACTCTCTGGGCAGTAGGAAGGCTGGCCTTCCATAGGGGCTTCTGACAAAGAGGGAACAATCTTGTGGAGTTGGTCTGGGGTTGGGATGGGAAAATGGGCGCAATCTGGAGGAGAAGGCTTATGGGCTCAACTTTCCTGTGCTCAGAGGTGTATAGAAATAAAAGGAGAAGAAAGCAACAGTGTGGGGTCAGGGGTCACTTTTAGGAGCCCTTGGGAGCGCCCCTATTAGTCTATCCTGGGCTGATAGAACAGAATCTAAAGACCTGGGTTAAGGGTCTGACAGTGACCTGTGGCCAGTTTTCTGCATCAGAGTCTAGGATGGGCTGAACACAAGACTCTCAGGTGTTGTTGTTTGTAATCAGTATAGACACAGAAGTTGGGATGTTGGGGTGTTAGTAGAGGGCCTGGCCTCATTCAGAATTATCTGCCTACTGTATGTTCTCTTTTTTCCCTGTGGCCTACTCTCTCAGGTGTTCTCACCCCTACTCTTCACCTCTTATTCTCTGGGATCCTGATACCTTGGACACCAGTCTCCATGGACTCAACCTGTGAAGTTTAGGGTTTAATTAGAGTTGTAGAAAATCCCGCTTAAAAGTCTGCACTGGCCCTTAGATTAAGTTCAGTATCACAGAGATATACTGGAGGCAAAAGCATTTATAGGAAGTAACTTAGTTTTGTGGGGAGCCTGAGAGGGGCACATAATATCTGGGATCCCCAGGAGTATGGTCAGCATTTATTGTACAGAGAATAAAGATGTATAAGAGTTAGAGACACAATCTGGGGACCCTTGCCCCATCTGAAATGATGCAGGGTTTCTGTCAGAATTTTTTTGCTTGGCGAAGCATCTCCCCAGAAGGCAGCTAGCCCATGCACTCTCCCAGCAGCAAGTCCCAGAACCTAGGACAGATTGGCATAAAACCAACACCAGGGAGACCGCTGTAGCTCAAAGCATGCAGTTTGGTGGAGGAAGCTGTCAGCTGAGCAAGGTCTTTTGATTTATGTGTTTATATCCTCAAAAGGAGCCTTTATTTACCTGGGCTGGCTCTTGGCTCCTTCAGTGAGGAGACTAGGACATGTAAACTTTATTTATAGAGAGGCTGTGGAAGGAGAGGGGAGGACACAAGTTCTCCATGCTGGGGTCCGAGTACCCCAAAAGGCTTGGTGGAGAATTTCTGCCCTTGAGGTCTCAGCCTCAGTACCCAGTACAACTCTGTTGAGTTTCCCATGAGCCATTTCTCAGAGTTCCCAGTAAGTCACTGAAGTAGCTCTATGGCATCTTCCATAGTTTGCTAGGACCTTGGGAATTCTGGAGCAAATGGTATATGATCAGGGCCTCATACCCAGGGGTGGGAAGAGGGAGAGCAAATATTCACCTGTACAATAAAAATCCATGAGTTGTGAGACCACCCCAAACACCGTGTTTCTAACCCCTTAGGCAGATGGTTCTGATGAAGCAGGTTAGCTGCAGAGAAATAATACACCTAGCAGTCAGGAAAGAGTCATCAAAGTCAGTCTGCTTTACACTGCATGGCCTCTATGCTTTGTGCTCTCTCTATTCTAGCCAAAAGCCAGAACTCCTTTATTTATTCAAATCAATCCGCCACATCAGGAGGGGGAAGGTCAGTAAGACACAAAAGTAACTATCCAGTGGGCTACTACATATCAAAGGAAGAGGTTGTGTTGGGGGGGAGTTGGGGGAACATCTTTGTTTAGAGTTGTAGCTAGTTTCAAAGCCCTACGCACCTGCTAGACAGAGGGTGGAGTAGAGGTGGAAGGACAGGAGAACAAGTACTTTCCAGCTCGCTAAAATGACAGTGTCCTAGTAGTTTGGACATTAAAAAAAAGATCTCAGAAGACCAGAAAGATAGTTCAGGGACTAAGGTTTGATCCCCTGATACAAATTGTTCTCAGAGTCCTACCAGGAGTAATCACTGAGCACAGAGCCAGGAGTAAATCCTGAAGATGGTGGGGAGTGGTCTCTAAAGAAAGAAACTGTAAGGGCTGGAACACAGTTCCAGGAAAAGAGCTTGACCCTTCTAAAAGGCGGATGTGTGAAAACTCTGCCTATGGCAAGGTAAAAATTCCCGTAATGGCTCATTGTAGGGAACTTCCTGGTATGACTTTTCCACTGCCTCAGAATGTCTTAGCGGATGTTATGCCCTTATAAGGAACTTGTACTGCCTCAGAATGTCTTAGCGGATGCTATGCCCTTAAAAGGAAATCATCCCTACCCCCTTTCCCCTTCTTATGGTATATGAGGATGAATAAAGAAAGCCACGTGGTCCTTTGCCTCTGTTCGGTTCTGGACAGGCACTGGACCCTAGCTGGCCAGAATAAAGAACTCACTTGAGCTTTTGCCTGAGTGACTGTCTCTTCATTTCTCTGTGTTGGAGTAGCATCTGGACTAACGAGCCTTACAAAACCAACCAACTTGGTGACAGTGAGGTTGCTCAGAATTTAGGAAGTACAAGTGCAAGGACTTGGATTCAAATCCCAACACCACATCTCTAAATGCAGCTCTAGTATGACTAGAAATGGGCCTTGGGCCCCTCAGAGTACAGCTTTGGAGATTCTTTTTTTGGGAGAGTGGGAGGTTCACACCCGGCAGCGCTCAGGGTTTACTCTTGGTTCTACATTCAGAAATCGCTCTCGGCAGGCTCAGGGGACCATATGGCATGCTGGGATTCGAACCACCGCCCTTCTGTATGCAAGGCAAATACCCTACCTCCATGCTATCTCTCCAGCCCCACGCTTTGGAGACTCTTTCTTGGTTTTTGGGTCACACCTGGAAGCACTCAGGAGTTACTCCTGACTCTACACTCAGAAACCACTCCCTGCAGGCTCGGGGAACCATGAGATGCCAGAATTTGAATCACCGTCCTTCGGCATGCAAGGCAAACACCCTGCCTCCATGCTATCTCTTCAGCCCCACGCTTTGGAGACTCTTACCTGCCACAAATAACTATATTTTAAAAGGGAGAACTGACCCACCCTATCTGTGTTTGTCTTTCCATCCTCAGAGAGAGACTGGATGGAGAGAGATCTATTGAGTGGAGAGCATGTGAGGATCTCCTTCACTTTGCCAGGGTCCCCAGATGAGGGTGACTGTGAGGGGGTCAAAAGCTGGGCTGAGGGGCAACATCAGGGCAGGCAGACCACCAAAAGAGCTCATCGGGATGCTGACTGGAAGAAGCCCTTCCCTGGGTAGAAGCCAGTCTGCTCTGCATCTAAAGGTGAAAGTCACCTTCCACAGCTTTCCTGGCTGCCTGCGCTGGGGTGGGGAGCAGGAAGCATAAATCCTTCTCATCCCTGTCTCTGGGTGCTTGCCTGCACAGCCGCCCAAGGCAGCTCTGGCGGCTGTAAATCACAGGTTCCCTCCTGTAGGCCGCCTGCCCTTCATCACCGTGCTTTACGGCGCTGACATCGGCCAGGATTTAGTGGGCCCAGCCAAGCTCATTGAAATGCCCCCTCCACCCCTTCCCTTCGGAATTAAGGCCACCCATAAATCCTGGAGATGCTCATTTGCATATCCATCTGCATATAGTGGTCTCTTCCATTGCCTGCATTCCTCAGAACTCTGTCATGGAACTTTGGATTGGAAATTTTTGTTGCGCCAACTCTTTTTGGTAAAGGGGGGAAATTGAGGCGAAAGATAATCCAGGACTTCTCTGCATGATGGAAGACAAGTATAGGGTGGTGAGCAGGATTGGGGAGAATTAGGCTGGAAGTTGGTGGAGTATCTGGCTGGATGAACAGGCTTTGGGCTGGGTCAGAGCTGAAAGGCCAGACACAATCAAAGGGGAGAGCTGTGAGGAGGGAAGGAAGGCCTGTGAGCCTGAGGACATATCGGGAACAACTGTTGGTCTCTCTGGAAAGGGCTAACCACCATAGGTTCACCAGGAGACTTATTGGGGAGAGAGGGGCGGTGGAGGGATCAGAGAGGACCCACAAGGCAGGTTGAAGGCAGAGGGGAGAATCTAAACCAGGACTTCTCTGGCTCTTCTCATGATGGACCATCTGTGATGGAGCTTCTGTTAGACACCAATAACATGTTGAGAAGGGTTCTGATGGAGGTCAGCTTTCTCTCTGCCCCACCTGCACCCCAATAGTCCAATCATCAAGGTATTGAGGAGTCCTAAGAGAGCAGCCCTGGGAAGGCCAGTGACCCCGAAATGGAGGTGCTTCTAGGAGCCCTATTAAAGCAGCGACAGTGAGGAGTCAGGACAGGAGTGAGAATTAGAGTCTGGATGGTCAGAGGGGAAAGAAGTAGGAAGGAGAAATAACCCCATGGGAGGATGAGGAAGAGGCTATCTCAAGCTGGCCCGGCTGGAGCTAGTTCTCAGCTCACTCTAATCACCTGTCCTGTCTGCCTTCGCTCCCTGATTCTGTTTTCTCTCTTGAATCCCCTATAGGCCCATTGTTTCCTGTCTAGAGAGCAAAGAATCTCCCATTTTCAGGGCTCGGGGGTTCAGACAGGTTCCTACAGGAGCTACCATGGTTAGCATACAGAGGGCATCTGGGGAGGAAGTCCACCAGCAGTCCGAGCAAGCTCTGTCTTGGAGCTCTTCAGGAAGAAACAGTGACAGCAGAAGAGGGGACAAGGACGAGCCCCCTCTGGCTCAGGGAAAGAAGGGATCACAGGCAGGAAAGAGCCGAGTAGGTCCCCAGGGCCACTCCTGCTAGTACTCACTGGGTTTCTTAGAAAGCACGGCACAGACTTTATGGCGGCACAACAACAGGCCTGGGCAGAAGGGCCCCCCATCTGGAAGCCTTTAAGGTCTCCCTCCCCCTCTTCTCCAAATAGCTTGTTCCCAGAAAACAGGAGGAGAAGTTACCCAACAACAAGCTGGGGCTTCCTGTGGGGCTGGCAGCCCCCTCCCCTGCCTGTGTTCTCGCACACAGGCCCTAGACTCAGGGAGGCCATCTCTGCTCCACTCAGGGGAGCTGGTCCCCACCATCTCCTCTCAGATCTGGGCACCCATATCACCTCCCTCAGAAAATCCTTCAGAGCCACCTCCTTGAGTGACAGCTCACCTTATTGTCCCCCACTGCCCTGATACCATAAGTTTGTGTCCTCAGTTTTATCCCAGACCTTTGGGCCTATTCGCCATTTCTCTCTCTTGTTCTCCTACTGACCGAGGCTGGAAGTGTATTTAAGGGTGGATGAGCTCCTCCCTGCTTCCTCTTGTTTGAAGTGGAAAATTGAGGCTCAGAGATGCCAAACAACTTGCTCATGAGCAGACAGAGCAGGGACAGACTCCAGCCTCCTTTGCAATCGGAGTTTGGAGCACTACCAGGTCCTTTGAGTTGGGCTGATTTCTCCTAGCTGACAGAACAGGCCTCAAGAGAGGCTTCAAGGTTGGCTTTGGCATAGCTGAGGTGCTGCCTGGGTGGAGAAGCTGAGAGTTGAGATGGAGGTTGGAAGAAGTAGACACTGGAAAGATTGGCCTGGTCAGAGAAGCTCTCCTGTACCACATTGGCCTCCTTAGAGCCCCAGTGACTTGACTGCTGCTCTTAGCTAATGATGTGCTTGGGCCTGCTCATATAACTTCTGAGGGCAGTTGACTTGGGGTGGTAAAAGAGGAAAATATACAGCAGAAAGAGGATCTAACATTTAGGTCACCACAATGTTTAGTTCTGTATCTGACCATAAATTGAAGACAGCAGTTTTCAGTTTCCTCACCTTTAAAATGGGGCAAGGGGGGCCAGAGCAATAGCACAGCAGTAGGGAGTTTGCCTTGCATACAGCTGACCCAGGATAGACCTACGTTCGATTTCTGGCATTTGATGTGGTCCCCCTAGCCAGGAGCGATTTTTGAGTTCAGAACCAGGAGTAACCCCTGAGCATCACCAGGTGTGTCCCCCAAATTAAAAATAAATAAATAAAATGGAGCAAGGAATTGAAGCTATAGTCCAGTGGGTAGTACACTTGCCTTGTATGTGGTCAATCCATGTTCGAACCCCAGTAGCCTATACAGTTCCCTGAGCACTATCAGGAGTGATCCTGAGCACAGAGTCAGAGATAAATCTTGAGATCCACTGGATATGGCCCCTAAACCAAATACAAATAAGATAAAATGTGCCATGGCACCTAGGTGCCATAAATAAGAGGACTTGAGCTCTGAAGCTTGGGGTATAAAAGTGCAAGACACTAGATTTGTATTCTAGTATTGGGTGGGTGGCTTTATCCTGGTGACCAGCTCTGTGATCAGTGCTGATCCTTTCCTTGTCTGGGCCTTCCTTTCCCCGCTATCTATCAAAAATTATCTTATATAAACTAGGTCACATTTGTAAATAGCAAAGTAGCAGATTAGCAAGATACTTAAAACTATAGCAAACTTTTAATAAGTGCCCTGTGAGAGGTTTATTATTTATTCAGTTTTTGAACCACAAACTCTTCCTTGTAGAATCTATTTTATTACATCACAAATGTTATTGACCAGTTCCTCCTGAATGCTGGATTCTAGGCTTTGAAAGAGTTAGGGGTACTCTTAAATGACCAAGTTGTTCTTGGTGTCTGGAAATTTTCCTTGATTCCATGAATTCTTCCCAGTCAGTGGTAAGTCTTTCTCTGGGGCTAAGAGTGGTTGAAGCTAGCAGTGTAGAGGGAGGTGAGTGATCTGGAATCTTCTGTCTGATTCTGCCTTTAATGTCACTGTTGGCAACCACAGGGGGTTGACCAGTTGTCCCTATAAGATGACTATTCTTTTTACTGAGAACAGAGACCTCACATGTCCCTGCCTCTGGGGGGCAGCCTGAAAAGAAGGGGGGTGGGGGCCTGCATAACCAAGGAGTACTGCTCCAAGTAAGCCATAAGCAGGAGCAGATGGAACCCAGTGCACCAAGTTCCTGTTTTCATGCAAATGTCTGGGACAATAAAAGTCTGAGGAAAGCCAGTGTGGGAGGGGGTGATGGTAGAGGGGATCCTGGACAGGTATAGGGTGGGGTGCAAGATAAAGGAATTGTATCAGTGTACCCAGAATTAACACCTATTGGAGGAGCTGGTGAAGATGCCAACCTGCTAAGGGACTTGCCTGGCCTGATGAGCCCCACAAGGGCTTTGGACCTGTGCCTACAGTATTGTCCTACAGCAAATGGATCTCAGAACTGATTGCATTTCCTATTCTTTGATGCCTGTGATCAAAGCAGGGGCCAGGCCCTGGACCTCCTGGCAGCTCCTGCCTGCCCTAGGGGTCTAGGCTGTGGAGTTGTGGTGGCTAGAGAGGGCAAGGTTGGCTTGGCATCCGTAGCAGGCTCCCAGTGAGCTGGAGGGGTGGAGAGGTGGGCCCTTTCCCACTCTGGGGCTGCCAGAAGCTGCAACTGTGGGTACAGCCCACATCCGTTGGGTGTGCATGCTTAGGCTTGTCACATGGGCTCTGTGGCCTCAGAATACAGGGGTGAGTTTGAAGGTCACTCAACACTAGGGGGCTAGGGGCTGGGCTCCATGTGGCCTGGATTAACTGTAGGAGCTCAAGCTGGGAGCTATGGACGGTGGCAAAGATCAGCATATCTGCCTTGTTCTGGCAAGGAACATGGGTAGACAAACCATCTTTTTTCAGAAATTTCTGCAGGAGAGGGTCAAGGGGGACTCTTTGCATCATCTTTCTTCCTAACCCCGTTCCCCACAAAGGCCCTGTCTTCTGTCAGGGCTCCAGTTTGGGTGCTCTTCCTTTTCCTTGCCCAATCTCCACTCAGATGTGAGCAAAGGTCCCCCACTGCCAGCTGAATGTGCCCAGGAAGGCACAAATTGAGCCCTGCCTGGGTATGTCAGGCTCTGCCACCTACTTCTTGGAAATATCCTGCAAGCATCTTGGCCTAGACTGCCCTGAGGTGGGCTTTAAGTCCAGATGGTGCCTCAGCTCAGATTAGGCTACTCCTTGTCTGGCTCCTTCCACCCAGGCATCTGGCAGGGACTCAGTTTCCCAGAGGAGTGCTGGGCAGGGTGTGGGCTCTGGAGGGAAGGCAGCAGCTTCTGTCTCACCTCTCTGGAGGTCAGGGGGCGAGGTTCTGTGGCTCCTCCTACCCTGTGCCTGCAGGGGTCCCTGGCTCTCTCTGGTGCCCACCATGTGGAGAGGATTAGTGCCCGGAAAGACATGTTTCCCCCTTCCTTCTTGGAAGGAGGATCAAGGAGACCTGGTGACAGCCGAGAGATTCTGGGCGTGTGGACAGACTTGCTTCCCTCCCAGTGCATCTCTGAGCAGCCTGGGCGATGCACACCATCTGCTGGCAGCTGCTGGCCTCAAGCCCCTAGCCAGTTGTTGCTGCCAGGGCCAGTTCCCCCTTCCTAGAACCCCTTCCCCAGAATATGGCTAAGAGAGCCCACTGGAGGGGCTGAGTGCAGCAGATTCTAAGTTAAATGGGGATTGAAATGAATGGATCTCAGGAAATTGGTACAGAATGTCAAGAAGCTTCTCACTCTCTGGTCCCATCAGATCAGGGTCAGTGCTTTTGTGGGAGCAGGAGTTATAGGGTCTACTGGTCCTGGAAGCCAAAGCTAAAGCTGGCCCCAGGTTCTTGTACATTTATGTGTGGCAGTTCTGCACATACATATGACACATTTTTGTCACACCAGCATCCTGCTTCATATCTGGGTGTGATAGGCACTCAATCAATAGCTTATGAGTGAATGATGGAGCCATAGAACATTCTTAATAGATCTAGCTCATAGGTCATCTCAATCTCTGGACTCAATCTGGGCTTTTGAGGTTCTTCCACTCATTGTTTCTGGGCCGAGGCTATATTGGTTATCTGGAGGTGATTAGTCCTCACTTGTGGTTATTTTCTAATATTTAGGATGGAATTAAATTATGGTTTTTTTGGGGGGCTAGGGGCTCTGATCAAGCCCACAAAGTTCCTACCCCGGGCCTGGGTTTGGGCCAGCTACCACCACTGATTTCTGGGAACATCTGTTGGGCCTTGCAGGGTTCCCGATTGGGCACAGAGATAGGAATAATTGTTTCAGTTTGAGCCACACCCTTGTGAGCAGAGAGAGTTGAGGATTTTTCATTTTTTCGACTCTCACTTTTCATTCAGGAAAAGCCAGAGCTCAGGAACCAGGCAGAATTAGGGCTAGAAGAAAGGTTTTTACCTGGGAAGACCTGTGAGGCTGGTGGCTTTCTCCAAAGCTCATCGATTCACAGTCTTGCTCTGAAACATGGAAGTTTGAGTCTTCCAAAGGGAAAGAAATAATCCTGGAGCAGTACAGGAACAGGCTGTGAGAATGCAGAAGCAATAGCTACAGGTCAGCTCTGGTGCCACTTGGCTTGGTTCCACCTTACCACCTCCTTTCTTCTCCTTGTGGTGCAGAGAGAGAGAGATGCCAGTGCTCTCTCTTGAGCCTCTTCCACAAAGCCCATCACTAGGGCCCAGAAGCATCCAGGTGGGCCACGATTCCAACCTCATGGCAAGGCTCATCCTCCCTCTCCTAAGAAGTCCCATCAGGGTCTGTATGGCAGGACTGGGTAAAAGTGGGAAATGAAGCTGGAAACCTCAGCCACTAGCCAACATGAGGTTTGGGGGACTCTGCACTTGGTTTTCAGACTGCTCCTTTAAGAGGAACCCTCTTTGGAAGTGACTTACCATACCCAAATTTATCCTTCCATACTCCTAACAACATGTAGAAAATATCCTAATTCCCCTAAGCAGGAAGATGGGACAAGGAAGCAACTGGAACTTGCTTTATTCTAGCTCAGTGGAGTTTTGTGTATTCTGTGTTTGCACGTATGTGCATGCTTCTGCACACACATGTGCTGGCTGTGGGGGCAAAGTGTGGGTCTGTGTATTGTATGTGCTGCTCATGTGCTTGCATATCCAGTTGGCTCACCTGCATACAGATGTTCAGAGTCTGGGCAGGTTACTTGTATGTGTGTTCACATATGGAAGGCTTGCCTGGGAAATTCACCTCACCCCTTCCTAGGCCTCAACCCCTGCTCCCTGGGGCCCTGATGGAGGAGAACAGAGAGTCTCCAAATCCTGTGATCTGCGATTACAGCTTCTGTTGGGTCCTTACCCCTCCTCCCCCTTCTTTCTTGACACAAATAGCTTGTGGAACAAAGGGAGCTGGGGATTTGGATTATTTATACAGTCAACATTAAGCAACTTGCGGTCTATTTAAATTCTTCTTCATTAGGCCGGGAAATTCCATGGCAAAGACTCAGCAGTCAGGAAACCTCCGACGATCCAACACGGCAGCTCCTGCTCCCTCTGTGCCCTTGGCGTCCTTACCTCCACCTCACCTCATTCAGGCTGCCCTTCCCGCTTTCCCTCTAACTGTTCTCCTGTCCATCTAACCCCCTGCCCCTGCCTCATGCTTGCCCCCATGCGGTATTTCTTGCATGAGGGAACACCACATCCTGGACTTCAGCGTCATCTTCCCAGGCTTCATGGAGTGATGGAGCCCAAAATTAGGTCCTATGAAGACATGGGAGACAGTTTGTTGGTAACCAGATGGGATTCACACACAAAGGGGACTGAGAGGCTTCTGCTGTCACAGATTCTCTGAGGCAGTTTGAGAGGGTCATGGATTTGGGGAGAGTTCTGTTCGGAGATCCCAGCAAATTCAGGCCTGACCATGGCAACAAACAAGTGAAGAACTGAAGCTTCTCCTGAAGACAAGTAATTCTGCTGCCTGTTGGCAGATGCTTGGGCCTATGATCTAGAGATCCTGTTGAGGGCTTCTCTGGGTAACTCAAAGGGGGCACAAGGGAACAGGGGGTACAAGAGCAGTTGAGGGGCTACTATGGTGCAGGGGTGCTAGTGCTGGTGGGTGCCATCCCGGAGGAAGCAACTGGGAGTGAAGTTTGTCTCCTGGGTGAGAGTCTGGGCTTTTTGGATGCATGTAGCTGAGGCCACATTAGCTAGTTTTCTTTGAGGTCCAGTGCTAAGGGATTCAGAGAGCAGCTTCTATTCCTTCTGAGCAGCTACCTTTGGGGGGGGGGTGTTTACACCCCAGAAATGCTTCAGTGGTGTCTTTGTCTCAGGTGGCCTTTCAAGTCTCCTCACCTGCTCCTGCTCCTGTGGAGCAGGCCTAAGTGGGACAACTCCCTGCCAATCATTGTCCCTTTAAGCTGAGGCTTTGCTCTCAACTATGAGAAGCCCCCCAGGGCATGGTCATTTTTGGGAGGAGCTCTCAGGGCACACTTGAGGTAGAATCTAAGAGGGCAGAGAAGAGGACAGATGGAGAACCAGGAGTGCACTCCAGGATCCTGAAGAACCCCAGTGGACAGTTTCCACTCTTGTTCATATCCCAGTTCTCAGTTCCTGAGGGTTTCCCCATTTCTGCACATCTACCTGTGCACTCTCTCCCTGCTCTTTCTCTGCCCTTTCCCTGCTCCTTTCTCTGACTAGACAGCTACTCCTGAAGCAGGAGGACTGAGGGGGGACTTTGATGCAGGACACATTGCTCAGGAGCTTAAGTCTACCTCTATCTTCTGTGTCCCTTTGACCTGGGCTTGTGTCTCTTCGGTCCTTAACCCTCTGGGATGGAGCTATGCCCATACATGCTCTTAAAAACAGAGAAGAGAGGGTTGCCTCCTATACAAAAGGCCTGTCAAGATACAAGTTCCCCCACCTTGGCTTTTCTGGGGACACTGATGCTAGAGAGAAGGGTGAGGAGGTCCCCTGCAGGCCAGCTGACTGGGTGCAGAAGCTGCCCCTTCCCGCAGGCAGGGTGACAACCTCCAACCTCCATCTCCAAACAGCAGCAGAGAGGGTGGGGAGAGCGAGCCAGAGCTGCCAATTATCACCTCGCTGTCAGCCTTGCCCTGCGGGCCTGTCCCTGCTGCCACCTCTGGGCCTGTGTTTCTGATTAGCAGGCCCAGCTGCGCAGCATTAGTTGCATTTTTCCAGGATGAATCGCGGTTGTGACTTCCTGCCACGGGTCTGAACCAGCTGCCAGCTTCTCATCTAGTCCCCTGGGCTCCCCAGATGCCCTCTCTCCTGGGAGGTGCATCCTCTAGGGGTCCTCCGGGCGACTCCCATCTTAGGGGCCACTGGGAAGATGGCTTCAGCTCACCTGGTTACAGCTCGCCCAGTGAGGTGGCTCAGCAGGCAGCAATTTGCTTGGCCTGAGGTGCATCCTTGGGTAGATGATGGGGTCCCAGGCTCTTACCCTCAGGGTTCTGCCCTAGGAAAGGGCAGGGGCAAAGCAGGGTACAGCCAGGAGCTGTCTGTGCAGGGAAGGTGGAAAGAGCAGCAGTAAGAAGATGGTCCAGAGACAGCTGTGCCCATCTCCTTCCTCTGGTTCTAGGACATTCCTGGTGAACTTCTCTAGGAAAGCTGCAAGCTCAATGTCCCTGGGTGAAGTTTGTGCCTGAGAGCTAGGACTGAAAATGTTTCCCTACAGTTCTTCTGTGAGCCTCACCACATCCTTGTTGGGGAGCAGTGCAGACATAAGCCCGACAGGATTCAGAGGAAGAACTTGAACCCACCAACAAAGCCTGCTTAGTTCAGTGTGACTGGCTTGTTTTTTTTTTTTAATTTTGTTTGTTTGTTTGTTTGTTTTTGGGTCACACCTGGCAGCACTCAGGGGTTACTCCTGGGTCTATGCTCAGAAATCGCCTTTGGCAGGCACAGGAGACATATGGGATGCCAGGATTCAAACCACTGTCCTTCTGCATGAAGGGCATCCATGGACGTCCTCCATGCTATCTCTCCGGCCCCCTGGCTTGTTTTTTTTTTTATTTTTTTATTTTTTTTTTATTTGAGGGTCATACCTGACTGTGCTCAGGGTTCACTTCTGGCTCCATGCTCAAGGGAGTCTATAGCGTACTAGGGATTGAACTTGAGCGACCCACATGTAAGGCAGATGCAATGCAATTCAATTCATTGGCTTGGACCTTTACCTGCTATAGATTCTCTCTGTCCTAGACATGCTTCCTGTCTGAACTCAGATCTTTCGGTAGCTGGTGCATCTTTTACATCTCTCTTTGACTTCCAGTGTCCTATCCCTAACCCAATAGCTCTGCCTGTCTCTCTCTTCTCCCTCTGCGCCTCATCAGCTTGTGCTTACCATGACCAGTCTGTGATTATGGAGCAGATCTCTGCAAAGCCAAATCTTAAAGAAGGTTCTAGACACCTGTTGGCTGCCCAACGAGAAATTTACAGTGTAGCTTTTCTGTGATTTGGGTACTCCCAGATGGGTATAGGGAAGCAGCTTCAATCGGCTTTGGGGACCCCAGGAGTTGCAAGGACTTGTTTGTGCTGGGAAGGAAGTGAGTCTGGAGAGGATGGCATACTGTCCTGCCCCAAAGCACTTAAAGGAGCTGACCTGGGCCTCAGAAGAGAGGAGAGGGGGAAGCAGGGTGGATGTTTTTCACACAAACCTCTGTGGGGTACATCGCCTAGTCTACAACCCTTCTCCAGCTCCTGGCTTTTGAGAGACATAAATATTCTTCCAGCAGCCTAGAGGGTGTGTTGTGTGAAGTCCTCAGAAGATAGAGAGCCTGTAGGTTGTCCCAGTGGAGGACACACTGGCCCTGCTCTCAAGAGAGGCCTCTTTAGGTTTAAGCTGAGCAGACATAGGTCTCCTATGTTCCAGAATGAGTGATTTCATTCCTTTGCTTCTTTAGTTATTTTAGGCATATGTCAGCAGTCTAGATAATTAGCTGCAAGGACTTGCCAGCAGCTCCATTTGTCTAGTTGGAGGCTAGGAATGAGCTTGTGTTTGTCCCTTGGGGTCCTGGTAGGGTTCAATCTTCTCTATGTCCTGGATGGTTGGTGGTGCTTCCTATGTGTGGGACCTGCAGAGGGGAGCAGGGGATGAATTGCATAGGTCAAGCCAACAGGATCCAGAGCTGGAGACCTGTGGTCATTTTTGCACGTAAGTGGATGCTCCTTCCACAAACCCTGGGGTCTCACTCACTCACCCCCTGAGACAGGGTGTTGCTAGCTAATTTTAGATTCTATCACCTGCTCTCAGGCTAAAGGTCAGGGTAGGTCACCGAGGGGCCACCTCCCAAGACAGTTTGGAGGGTGTGCATCTGAGCCCCCTGGCGGCACTGTGAAGCATGCTGCTTTCTAGGGGGTGCTATTCAGAATGGACTCAGAGGTGCTTCTTTTCTTTGCAAGGGATCCCTCCTGCTGAACGCCTGGAGTTGGCAAAGGTCTGAGCTTGAATTTCCTGGCTGCTCATTATTTCTAAGACCGAGCTCGGGTCTCAGTCCTCTACTGCATTGCTCCATTCACATCACGAGCTGCAGAGAGCACTGAGGGACCAGAGCATCCCTGCCTTTTGATGGGGGCCAGCATTCACCGTGGGGAAAGGAATAGGGCCTCAGCAAGGAAAGGCAGAGGGAAGGCAGGAAGCAAAGCAAAGACATCCTACAATCTTAGGCCTACAATCTGTTCGGGCCCCTTCTTTCTTAGGATCCAGCTGCTCCAGGCAGACATTAGTCCAACTGAGAGAAAGCCTTTATTATACCTCAGAGAATGGAGGAAGTGGCACATGTGCATTGGCTTGGAACCTGGCTCTCTCTGTGGCCCCCTGATGGGGACTCTGGAGGAAGGTTTGCCATCTTCTGCATTACTGGCCACACTGCCATGGTCATGTTCACCATCTTTCCATGGAAGCCTTTCAAAGTCCTACCTGAGTAGCCAGAACAGGGAGTGTGTGAACGTGTACAAATGCATGCATGAGTCCCTGTATATGTGTGCATGCTTGAGTGTAACATCCTTTCTCTAGCCTTTGCCTGGAATAACTCTCAAGTTGTAAACTTCCCATCCTTAAATAACACCAAGGTAGGACGCCTGGGAACCAGGGAAGCACTTTATTCACTCTCTAGCCCAGTGAAACCCACACCACACCTACAAATCTTTCCTGTGGCCCTGGAGGTTTCCTCTTCAGCCCTCTGGCAAAAAAACATTCCAACAAAAACCTCCACAGCTCCCCAAGAACTTACCGTAATTTATAGGTATAAGGCAGCCCAAATACATGCAGAGGAACATTCCTCCCCCAAGAAATAACTCAGCAGAGAGAAAGAGAGAGATCAAGACAGAGAGACAGAAAGAGACACACAGAGACAGAGAGACAAAGAGAGAGAGATTCTGCTAAAATATACAGTCATTTACAAAAGACACAGAGAATATGGGAGGGCAGGAGTTGTGCCCACCTCACAGCCACACCATTTGAATCTGAAGGTAACCAGTTGTCATTTAGGACATAGAAGAATGCTGCAGGACAAAGGATGCCTATTCATCTTATTTGCCCAAATGATGACTTTTCCAGAACAAAGAGCTCTATTTTTTTCCCCTCAAAGTCAAATTGAAGTCACCTTCTTTAGAGAAGCTCAGACTGGTTTGTGATGCTTAAATGAAGAATTTCTTCAAGCACTGATGCTATTACACTATTTAACTTTTATAACAAAACAGGAGGATTTGGTGTTATTAAGCCTGATTTATGAGTGGGGACACGTCCTAGTGGGAAGGAGGCAGGATGCCCATAGGCCTGTGGTGCCCAGAGCCTGTAGGGTACTGGGGTCCTCTGGCTGAGAGAACTGGCCCAGAGAAAAGGCTGAGCTGGCTGCACAGGGTGGGGGGGGGCTAAGCACTGTGCTGTAGACACATTTATTTCCCTCCCCCCCATTTCTCTTCCTTTTCCACTGAGTTGACCTTTAAATTATGGCGTCAGCTGCCTTGCCAGACATGCTGCGATTTCCCCTTCCTCCATCTGCCCAGTCTGCTCCTGGCTCAGTTCTCTGGATACTGCTCTCCCCTTCTTTCTGCTCACTCCTCTCCCCTTTGGAGTTCTGGCAGCTAGGACCCCTTCGTGTCCCCACTGCAGGTGGCAGGGACATTGCTGCATCTGTGCTAGCCAACCAAGTCCTAGGCCCCAGGCTGCAGTCTAGTCCTTCTCCAGCTTCCTTTCCTCTGGGCATCACTAGCCTTTTCCAGATCCTCCTCAAGAGATGTGTTGAGGAGGAATTTCTGCTGTACTCCATGGTACTTTTCCCAAAGCCTCATGCTGAGATGTACCCTCTGCTTAATATTCATTTGCATTTGGCCTAAGGCCTTGAGGAGAACTATATTTTTTGTTACGATTATAGAATCTAGCAGACATTAAATCTTATCGGTTTAATTTTCTCCCAGATAATAGTACAGCCTTTGATTTTTTTTCCTCCCCTCAAAACTATGGAAAAAGTGTCAAAGAAAAGTGGAACATTAATCAAGAGACTTTGATGAAAGGAATGAAAGTGTTTTCCTAAGAGCCCAACATGTGGTACGGCTGCTGGTGGATATTTAAATGACATTTTTCATATGTTGCTGTAAAAAAAGCTCTTTGAGTCAATTCTGGAAATATATTCCAATTTGCTACAATGCCAGTGGTTTTAAAATTATTTAGAAATAAAATGTGT
The DNA here is from genome assembly GCF_024139225.1 of Suncus etruscus. Lineage (NCBI taxonomy): Eukaryota > Metazoa > Chordata > Mammalia > Eulipotyphla > Soricidae > Suncus > Suncus etruscus. The sequence continues at coordinate 23,234,899 of NC_064859.1, read as the reverse complement.
TTATGATTTCTGCTCTACTTTGTGTGTTTGTCTGCTGCGGGCCTCTTTCCTTTGAGGAGGGCCTACCCTGTCTCTCCCAGAAGCTGTGGGACTCTTTAGGATGAAAACATTCAAACTGGGGAGCTCAAAGATGGGAGCCAGGTTTTGTTTTCTTTAGTGACCTTTGAACTGCCACATCCCCCTGTCCCAATGGTTTCTGTGGGAACAAAAGGGATTTGAACAGAAAAGAAACAGGTGATGGGGAATGGCATGGTGGTTGAGAAAACCCAGGGAAACCATTTTTTTTTTTTTTTTGGTTTTTGGGCCACACCCGACTTTGCTCAGGGGTTACTCCTGGCTCTCTGCTCAGAAATAGCTCCTGGCAGGCACGGAGGACCATATGGGACACCGGGATTCAAACCAACCACCTTAGGTCCTGGATTGGCTGCTTGCAAGACAAACGCCGCTGTGCTATCTCTCCAGGCCCCAAGGAAACCATTTTTAAAAAGGCTTTCTGCTAATAAAAAAGGAATGATCTTCTTTACACCAGGGTCCTTCATAAACCTGCAGACCTGAGGGAGAAGAGGCCTGAAGCCTTGGCCTCCAAATAGGGACCCACAGATCCCAGGGCTGGAAAGTTCTTGGATCTGTGTTGTTTATCCACCACTGACTCCCTTCCTTAGAAGATTATGAGTAGTGTTTCTCAAACATATTTATTTAATGCAACATATATCTATCTATATCTATCTATATCTATCTATCTATCTATCTATCTATCTATCTATCTATCTATCTATCTATCTATCTATCTATCTATCTATATTTTTTTGTTTGTTTTTTGTTTTTTGTTTTTTGGGTCACACCCAGCAGTGCTCAGGGGTTACTCCTGGCTCTATACTCAGAACTCAATCCTGGGGCCGGAGAGACAGCACAGCGGTGTTTACCTTGCAAGCAGCCGATCCAGGACCTAAGGTGGTTGGTTCAAATCCCAGCGTCCCATATGGTCCCCCGTGCCTGCCAGGAGCTATTTCTGAGCAGATAGCCAGGAGTAGCCCCTGAGCATTGCTGGGTGTAGCCCAAAAACAAAAAAAAAAAATCACTCCTGGCAGGCTTGGGGGACCATATGGGATGCTGGGATTTGAACCACTGTCCTTCTGCGTGCGTGGCAAATGCCCTACCTCCATGCTATCTCTCCGGTCCCCAACATATGATTTTTCTTGTGGGCTCCTGGGATGTCCCTAAGGGGCCATGGGTGAAAATAACATAAATGTGATGATGCCAAGACACCAGACTAAGGGGTCAACTGGAGGAGTGGGGCCACCTTGGAGAGAAACAATGTCAGAAGCATCTGTGGTGGGAAATAGGTGAAAAAAATCTGGGCTTAGAGATTTCCAGAATCCTTCCCTCTTTCAGAACTTTGCGGCTCCTCATGTGAAGAGAGAGGGCTATTGCAGAAGCCACCCTTGAGCCTGCACCCCACTCCCTGATCATCAGGGCCAAGGCCAGGGAGTCAAGTGGGGAAAAGGAGATCAGATTACAGGGAGGCTGAGAGCCCTCCTTTCTCCTCTTGCTCAGAAAGGTCAAGGGACAGGAGGTTTAATGTCCCTCCTCAGCTGGGTGGCTCCTGGAATAGCCTGACAAAAGCCTGAGGTCTCCCTGGCCTGGCCTCCATCCATGACCCTAGCCTGTAGGCCATCCTGTTGTCTTTGGCCATTGGGGGGCGCACTCTCCTCAGCTTTCCTCCTTTATGTCTGTTCAGACCAGAGGGAATGTGCTGTGGTTGCTCTCTCTGGCCAGGGGCTTCCTGGAGGGAAGCTGGAGGTAAAGGTGGGGCCCCAATTTGTCCAGATCCAACTCGCTCCCTTCCTCTTTTCCAGTACTGATCTCCAGAGAAAACTTTGCACAGGGTCTGGGGTTTGGGAATGAGGAGACACCAAACATGAAGATCACCTAGGTAAGCTCAAATACTACTAAATTGTCCTGACCACAAATTCAAGTCCAAGCTCAAGCTTCCTTCCTCTGGGATGAATTATTCCCTTCTAAGCCTGTCTCCTCCTGTGCCCTCCCATCTCAGCTTCCCCCTGCTCTCTTCATGGTGGCACAGCTGGGGAAAGATCCAGGCAGGTTTTATAAGCCATGCCCCATCTATCACCCTGTCTTGTTGGATTGCAAGTTCCATAGGACCCTTTCTCTTTTTCCTACCACACTGTACAGAAAGGAGGAATTTAGGGATCTTCTCCCCAACTTTTGGAATATCTTCTAAGAGAAAGCCCATGGCTGGCATGGAGCTGAGTCCCAGCTGGTTGTGCTGCAGGATGGAGGAACGAGAGCAGAGAAGTCTGTCTTCTGTTTTTGACACTCATTTGAACAGGGAGATTCTTGCCTTCCTCTGGGCATACTTCTAATTAGATGGGATGCCAGGACTTCTAGGGGGATGTGTGTCTGTGTTTGTACATGTGTGTTTGGTAGGGGTGGGGGAATGGGTGTGTGTCCTGAGACCCAGTGGCAGAAAGACCAAGAGCATCTCAGAAATGAGGAGGAGAAGGAGGAGGAGGAGGAGGTTCTGATGAACCATAGAATCAGATAATCAATTTCTCTCATTGTTTAGTCTGCTTGGAGACAGAATGTCATTTTATTTATAGCTATAAAGCAGTCTACCTGGCAACGAGAGATTTGGGGCAGTGCCTGGGGGACCCCCACTGATGCACTGGAGTGGCCTGATGCCAGAGCCTGGCCCTCTGCCCTCCTCTTTTCTAGAGGAGAGAGGAGATTTGAGCTGCACCTAGGGTGATGTCTCTGAAGCTGAGGTTGAAGCAGAGGTGGCCTGCACACCCTGATGGGGCCATTCTGGGGGTATGTAGGAGCAGACACATCTCTAAAGCTCAATTTATTATCCTCTTCATTTAATCCCTCCTAATTTGTTTGCAGAGACATAATTTTCATGAGGTTTTCTAGCTGTATGCAAAGAAGCTATCCATCTGGAAGAAGGGTTTGAGGACTTGAGTAGAAGAATAGGGGATTTTCTCACAATCTACCCCATTCAGATTCTAGGGTCTTTTCCTTGCATAAATAAAGGGCATCACAAAATGTGTGCCCTCCTCACCCTTCCAGTTCTGAATAGTCTAAGATTACAGGGGCATAGGCTGACCTCACAGTGGGACCAACCAAGGTCAAGAGCTCTTGAGGAGCTGCCCTTATGCTTTACCTCAATAGTTTGTCCTTCGAAATACTGGCAACTAAAGGCCTGCATGCCTGGTGAGAGTGTGCCAAGCAGGGAATGTGCAGAATCCAGGCTTTCCTGTTCTGTGTTAAAAAAAAACAACAACAAAAAACCTTTAAAATTCACAGAGTTCCAAGAGATCAGTTAAACTCTGCACCCCTGCAAGCCAGAGCACAACAGCAGGGCTCAAGATTCAATGTGAATCCCAACTGCAGCCAGAAGGGCTTGGGGAGTAGCAGTAAGACTTCTGAAAATGTGTTTGGGTCAGTGCTAGCAAGGAACACCTAGAAGATTTCTCTGGTTCTGTTTTAGGGGCTCTTGTAAACAGGAAAGTTAGCAGGAGACAGGTTTGGAATTGTAGCTATCCTAAGCTGAAGGCTAGGAGTGAGCTACTTCCCTCCCACCCTCTTCAGCCTGGAGAGGAGCCCATGGACTCATCTGAGTACATGAGGACTGAAAGATTGGTTGGCTGTCTTTGGTTTCCTGGAACTTTCAGGAAACCCAACTGCAAAATAATTGATGTGTGTGTGTGTTTTGTGCGTGCATGCATGCGTGTGTCTTTGCTATAAATGTCTCAAAATAAAAATATTTTCCCACTATATAAATTCTTTTGTGGGGTTACTTGGTAGTATTTTTCTATCTTCCAACCATGTTGGAAATCCAGTCATCCTGTTCCACAAACACACAGGAGGACAAAAGGGATTATGATTCCATGTCTGTGACTCAGTGTCTGGCAGGACAGGCTAAGGAGAGGGCAGTGTGTGCTTAGCTGAAATCCTGGGAAGGCATAAGACAAGGCAAGGCCAGAATACAGCTGGAGAAGGACCCTTCTGGAAAAGAAGATGAGCCTGTAGGGGGAGCAGCCACCGCCACCTCTCTGGTCTGGGGCTGTGTGCACATGACCATCTCAGACCACCTTGGGCTGGCTTTGAGAGGAGTCACATAGCTCCAGCCTCAGGAAACCTAACAGGGTGTCCAACTTCTAGGTTATCTTGGCAATTGGGAAGTTTATTAGTGCACACATGAATGAAAGACAGCAGTTCTAATATGTGGTTCAATGGAGAACCTTGGAATCTCCATCAGAGTACTTGAGACAGGACAAAGGAAACAGAAAGTGCTTGAATTCACATTCAATGAGGATTTTCAATCCTCATTCTCAAGTTCTTGGCTCCTAGAAAGGACTTTTTAGGGGAAGAAAAATGAGGTTAAAAGAAACTATCACCATTTTTTTCCACTGTAACATCTCTCTGTCTTTATCTCTGTCTACATCTCTGTAACAGTCTTATGTCTCTCTCTCTCTTTTCTCTCTCTCTCTCTCACACACACACACACAATCCTGTCTTTTTCAGAACTTTCTTTTATTCATAGTCATAACTACTTAGCCTTAATGTCCTTTCTTTCCTCTAAGACATTCCTCATTATAAACTCTTTAAGATGATGTCTTTGTTTGGGTTCCCTAGAAAAGAGAGCCTGAAGCAAGTCTTTAGTGCTAATGCTTTATTTGGGAGGTGCAAATCCAGGACAGTTAGAGTGAGGCCAAGAGGAAGTGAAACAGCAAAGTCTGAAAAACAGTGCAAGCTGATCTGAACTGCTTGGAGAGAGATGGGTCATTGTATCCAGATGGACCATTGCAAAGAGACACAACAGGTCATAGTGGAGGTGCAGCCCATCAGCTAGCCAGGCAGGACCTTTAAGGAAAGTTGTATGGAAAAAAAATGGAAAAGGTGGCTTAGAATGAATTTGGTGGAAGAAGAAAGGAGAGAGAATTCTGTCTATTTAGGAAGTCAGACTCCTGGCCTGACTGATGCTCCTTTCAAGCCTTAAAGAGCACTTAGAGCCTTGACTCTGACAAGACAATTGGTAACTTCATATGGCAAAACCATGCAGGAGGAATGTAAGGAGCAACGACATTCAGTGTCCCTGGTGGCAATGGAGAATTGGCAAGAGTTTGAGAGAATCTGAGCAGTTTCTGAGGATATACCCAGTAGGAATAGGGAGAGTTCCTAAAAGAGGAGGCTCCTGGAAGAGAATTGGCAGTCTTTAAGGTCATGGAAAGTTGGAGAAAAGGTAGATTTGGAAGAGAAAATAATGAGGGTGGAAAGTTGTGGATTTTGCAGAACAAATCAAAGGACTCATTGACTCTAGGTAGGAAGATAATCCAAGGGCATTTTTCTGGCTAGAAAGGCATATTAAATGAGGGCCCTTTTAGCCAGTTAGTTCTTGGTTGTAAAGAATAGGTCTTATTTTTATGCCTATCTGTGCAGTAAATTATAAACTCTATAAATTTTTCCTCTCCCGGAATGTATGTCCTTGTAATATGACATTGCTGACATCCTATCAGAAGTCTGTTTCCCTACATCCTGAACTTGTGCTGACTTTATGACTGAACTTAGACAATGAGACATATGAAGCATGATGCATGAAGGGCTCGAAAAGTGTCCTTGTTCTTTGGCGCCTGCCCTTTTGCTAAGCTTAGAACTCCAAGACCACTGTCTGAATGAGCCTGGGCTTGCCAAGAGGAGGCTATGAGACCATATATGAGAGAACTGAGGTATTCCACTATACGTGAATGAGGTCATCTGTGTTCATCTTCTTGCTTTCTGACTACAGACACAGGAGAAGGGCAGCCTAGAACAGAATTTCCTAACTCATCCAAGAATCACATGATAAATCACCAAATGCTTGCTGTTCACTAATTTTGGTGGTTGTTCACTCTGCAGCATAAACTAGTTCAACCAGAAGAGTACCCGCTGTGGTAGAAATTAATAGATTTGTGGTTAGTAGATTTTTCATAATAAACTTGAATTTTATAAAATCCTCTAAAGTGAATGTCAATTAAATAGCAAGAGTACAGAATGATAGGAATAGTTCTTGGAATGGTTTGTTTGGTGATACCACTAATGAAATTGATGGTTATGATTAGTGGTAGTATTAGTAAAGATGACAGCCATGTACAGTTTATGTTCATGAAGATGAGATGAGATGAATAGATTCATATGAGATGAATCTATGAGAGAAACAAAAACGATACTTGGGGAGAAGAAACAGTGGCAATGACTGTGGTAATTGTGGAACTGGTTGTAAAGGAGAAAGATCTAGAAGATGATGATGATGTTTGTAAAAATGACAATAAAGGTAGCAATAATAAGAGCAGCCATTTGAATAGTACAGTATTGATATTGAGAGCTGACAGTATTATTGGTGGTAGGAACAACTTAGACATGGGGATGATCATGATGGTGAAGATTATAGGGAAGATGAGAAAAATGTGGATGATGCTGAGATTGGTGATGATTTTTTTCGGTCACACACATTTGATGCTCAAGGGTTACTCCTGGCTAAGTGCTCAGAAATTGCCCCTGGCTTGGGGGGACCATATGGGATGCCGGGGGATCGAACCGCGGTCCTTCCTTGGCTAGCGATTGCAAGGCAGACACCTTACCTCTAGCGCCACCTCACTGGTCCCTGGTGGTATTTTTGATTGGTGTCAACAGAGGTCATGATGAAGATGACTATAGTGATGGTGCTGAAGATGATGGTGTTGATGGCAATAAATTGATATCAAAGCTATAGATGTGCCCAGATATAGATATAGGCAGTCCCTTGGCTGTGGTTTCTCCATTCTATCATAAACCAACACCAAAACCTAGTTCCCTGAAGAAGATAGTTTTTCTGAGAAAATTACTTTGTAATTTGGGACTACTAGACTTTCTGGCTTCTGTTCTCCTTTTGACAAGAACTGAGGAACTAGAGTGAAGATAGACATGAGAGAAAATGGAGTGCTTCTGTTGTCAAACTGCCTGCATCTTTGTAGACTAGAATGGGAGAAGAGGCATTCAGAAGCACCCAGAAGAATTGTCACCTGGTGGAAGAAAGGAAGGCAAATCTCACACAACTTTAAGCCAGAAGTCACAGGCTAGTGCCTCAAGGTACTCTAAGAGCATGAATCCCTTTGTCCTGTAAAGAGCTGGAGCATCAGAACCAGATAGTGAGATGGCCACAAATGTATATAACCTGCCAGAGCCACTCAAGGACAAAGACAGTTTTGATGGGGCTTGGAGTACTTATTATCTGCCATTTGCTTTGGGAGCATCCTATGATCTCTTTGCCTCAGTCGCATTGGAAGTAAGAACCATGTAGTGTGAGCAGGAGGATAGGGAGAGAGTGAAATAAGACACTGATGACAGTCTGCTGGCTCGGGGGGCCATGTGGAGGTCAGGCGCAGGGAGGACAGGGCGGGGCAGAGCTGTCCCAGCTGCAATACAGCTGGTCTCTGACCGGTCATCCAGACCTTGCTGAAGACTGGAGATGCTGCCTGGATTTATCAGCCAATGTAGCCTTCCTATAGGTCTCTTGCATAAAGCTTCACCACTGCTTCTTGAGACCCTTGGGAAATTCAAATGTCCCTCCACTACCACACTAAGTAAATGGGACCAACTTCTCGACATCCTCAATAGGCCTGCCATCAATAAACATAGAAGCAGAGTTGGGAGTTCATAATTTAGAGATTATCCCATGATAGGTGTCCACAAAAGTGGGAGAAGGTAAATCATTGATTCTGGAAGAATTTAGGAATTGGAGCTTTCTTCAGAAGGCCTGGAATGTCAGCAGGACCAAACTGGGGAAGAACACTCTGGAATAGGTCTCTAAGATCCTATGGATTAAAGAAGGGATGTGACTTCTTGAGCCCCAATGAGTCTGCATAAGCTGTAGAATTCTATAATACAGTGGTTTAGTGAAAAGGGGAGGATTATCATGTTGAAGATTGATTGGTTCATTTCTGTACTTGGCTCTAAATAAGAGCATGTCCTGAAAAAGAATAAGTTATTTATCTAAGTACTGAGAAGAGTTGAAATGTAGCTAGGCCATAGTCCTCATTAAGCCTGCATTGTATGATCAGACTGATTCTCCCAAACAAGGGCCCTCTCACTGATTTTACAGAGACACTGCACAAGCTAGTGGGAACTCTGGTCTGCATGCTCAGTCTCTGCAACCAACTATAACTGGACTCCCCTTCCAAAGGATGTTAATACAAGTACCATATTTTCCGGTGTATAAGACGACTGGGCATATAAGAGACCCCCTAATTTTGCAGTTAAAACATAGGTTTATGAGGCCTATATTCGCTGTATCAGACAGAACGTTCCTGTGCTGCAACTGTATGTACCACAGTGACACAGTGAGCCAATCACAACAAGCAAAGGTTCAAAGGTTATACTGTAATAGACTTCCTCTCTGACTCTGGCCAATCTGAGCAGCTTTTTACAGTGTAGATTCGGGTCCAGAACATTGTCTAATTTGCATGCATCAAAAGCCTGCTTGGATTGGCCGAGTTAGAGAGGCGGTCCGAGCAGCCTTGCAGTGATTGTCCCTTATCATAGGCAGCTTTTCTGGCAATTCCCTGGTGGTGTCAGTTAATCTGCCTCACTACATGAACCAAACAACACCCCATCCTCGGACCCTAGCACTGAACCACCAACACGGTTAGCTGGGTTTTGCCAGAAGTGACCCCCAGGTCTCCTGAGTACTGTTTGGGAGCCCCCAAGAAAGAGATTTGGAAACTCTGCGGCCTGATTTTTTTTTTTAGTTTCGTTTAGTGGCACATTGAAACATTTTTCGGGATATACTCGGCATATAAGACGACCCCTGATTTTCGGTTGACTTTTTTTTGTTTGTTTGTTTCAAAAGTCGTCTTATACGCTGGAAAATACGGTAAGTGCAAGTAAGATATAAGGGAGGGAGGCAGGCAGAGAGTTGCTGGTTGCCAAATGGTATAGGAATGTATATAATATTGGTAATGTTAGAAAAAAAGGACAGAACTAAATATCCAAGCCAAAGGCAACAGCGATGGAATCATGAGACCCAAACTTTAACAATCTAAACTTAAAATGAGCCTGTTATGTTATCAGGCTAGTGGTATGAGTTGCACTTGGGGAAAATTGTTGGAGAGAGGTGGACACTAGTGAGGGGATTGGCCAGGATTCACTATATGTCTGAAACCCAACTATGAAAAACTTTATATAAATCATAATGGTTTTAATAAAATATTTTTAATAAAAAAAAGAAAAGAAATGCATATAACATGAAGGATGTGGGTGTGATTTGAGGTTTAAAAGCATCTCCCTAAGCTGAAGAGATAGCATAGAACAGCAGATAGAAAACTTGCCTTGCATGTGGTTAACCTCGGTTAGACTCCTGGAAACCTCATTTGGCCCCCAGATCTTCCTCCATAAGTGCAAAGCCAGGAGTAACAGGAGTAAGCCCTGAGCACTGTTGGTTGTGGCTCAAAATAAAACAAGACAAACCCTCCCCGACTGCTGTGTAGAAATGGCCTGGGCATGTTGGAGGAAGTCAGGGGAAGTGTGAGCCACAAGCCTTAAGTAGGATTGGGGTGGGGTGGAGCAAGTGCAACAAGAAGACAGCTCCTAGAACTTTGGATATGACAGGTGCATCATCAGTAGTTATCCAAGGAAAGAGGAACAGAGAAATACACACAGAAGTGACGAAAAAATGGTGGTAATGAAGTTCTATCTTTGTGCAGTTAATAAAATTCTGAAAAAAATATCCTGTCAAGACCAAATGTCAAACTTGACATGGGATATAAGGAGAAAAGAGGAGTGGATAAAAAGAAAGAAACTGAATCAAGAATTAGTCGGTGGGCCTGAGAGATAGCATGGAGATAGGGCATTTGCCTTGCATTCAGAAGGACAGTGGTTCAAATCCCGGTATCCTGTATGGTCCCCTGAGCCTGCCAGGAGCGATTTCTGAGTGTAGAGCCAGGAGTAACCCCTGAGCGCTGCCGGGTGTGACCCAAAAACTAAAATCCTAAAAAAAAAAAAATAATAATTAGTCAGGCTGTCACAAGGCACTCTTTGCTTCTACTGCTCTTTGGGAGTGCTTCCATTTAAAGACCAGGAGTGTCCATAAGCCTCAACTCCACTGTAGATCCCCAGAGGTGCACCCCCCCCCTTCCTGCTCTTCTTCCTTCCATTCTTCCCAAAGTCCATGTGGACTTGGGTTTGGTCAGCATTGCACCAACTCTAGCCTGCAAGAGTTAAGTGCCTTTGCAGGGGCACTTGGCTTTTTACTTGGCTTTCTGAAAGAAAATTTTATTCTTTTAGAATAAATGTATCCATAATAGACATATTTTTAGGCATATGGGAAAGTTAGATCAGAAAATCCTGTGTTTAGGACTTGGGTCACTTGTGGGAATACCTATTCCAGTGCTCTGACTACAGGATTCCTAGGTTCTCCTCTCCCCAATAGAGTTGTACAAACTTCCTTACCAGCCTCATAGCTTCTTCTGGGTGAGCCTATGGCTGCTGAATGCAGGGAGGTATGGGTTCAGTGGGCCGAGGCTTGGTTGGCAACCCTGGAAACAGCATCTGCCTGGGATTCCTTTTTCAACTTTTTGAGGTTCCTCCCACCAGAGACCAAGATGCATCAAGACATACAGGCAATGACTTAGCTTGTGGGGTTTTTAAAACCCACATAGGCTCCATGACTGAAGGAGGCATAACATAAATGACAACCATACCTAAGGGAGTCTCAGGGAGCTGGTGGGGATCTACACCTATGAAAATATCAGGAAAGCTGAATGATAGGAGAGTCCTAAAAGAGACCTAAGAGCAGGGACAGTGTTTTACTAAATTCAGTGGGAGAACCAGTTGAGTCACTGAAGACATAGTAAATACTATGACATTCATCCTCCACAATCTTTGGTACTGAAGAGGCTGCCATCTTAGACCATAAACTATCTGCAAGGATGGACTCATGTTCTTGTGAGGGAAGAAAATACAGTGTCTCTAAGGGAAAATATTAGATCTTACATTGTTTATGAGTTTCATACAAGCAAAACACACAAAATAGGTTCCAGTGTGAGAACAGGCTCCAAAGGATTAGGGTGTCAGAGTAGCCATTCTAATTATAGAAAAACTATCTACTAGGCAATAGTTGTGACTTTGTTTTCCCAACTCAAGATCTGAGTGGGATATTCAGAATGGGATATTCAGTGGAATATTCTGATCCCTGGTCTCTCAAGTGCCTCCCATTTTACTGATAAGAACTGGTTGGTAAGGCTCTACCCTTGATGGCGAACCTATGGCACGCGTGCCAGCTGTGGCATGCGAAGGCCTTGCAGCTGGCACTCAGGAAGGTCTGCAATTAAAAGTGTGTGGTGTCTGCTTTGCAGTTCACCTGGCACACCTTTGTAGCTCACCAGGCTGGACTGGCCATTGGGAGGACCGGGCATTGTGCGGCAGTTTAGGCACTCGGGCTCCAAAAGGTTAGCCATCACTGCATCTTTATGAGGGGATCAGAGTAAAACAAGGACCTGAGTTAGGGATTTAGCTTCATTCAGAGAGAGGCCTTCTAAGGATTAGAGGGACATTGGGAAGTGAATCAGCCTCTAACTAAGCATAGTCTTCACCAAGGCCTGTTTAATTAGTATTGGAGGGACAAGAGCAGAACAGAGGTGATAGCACACTTACAGGGCTCCAGTTTCATTAGAATTTTTCTACAATATCTACACCAGCAGGATACTTTTCAAGGACAGGAATGGGGAGTGGCAGGGATGCAAGGACTCTCTAGGGTGAGTGGGGGTTCTCTGAGCCTTGACAGGGAGAGGGAGGATGAGGAATGAGGTGGCCTTGGGAAGAGGTGGGAGGGGAACTGTGAAGATTTAGGCCAAGATTCCTGGAGACAAGTCAGAGCCAGAAATCTTGAGAGGTGATGGGAGGTCAAAGTGAGGTGTCTAGTGAAGGAGTCTAGCAAAGAAGTCTGGACCACCTTGGTAGCCTTCCTGCAACTCCCCTTAGCATTCTGCCCAGAATGTTAGTAGAAGAACACAAGGGCCTGGCCTTTCCTGGGGCCTGAGGTTTGCTAACCAGAGTGTGTTGTTCTGTGCTCTGGATGCTAGCAGCATAAAGTGGCTTTGGGTTTGCACCCCAAAGAAGCTTGAAAAATATGGCTAAAGAGAGAGGCATGCTATCTTGAATACAGGCAGGGGGAAGGGGAGGTGAGAGATGGGGAACATTGGTGATGGGAATATTGCACTGGTAAAGGGGGCTGTTCTTTTTATGACTAAAACCCAACTACAATCATGTTTGTAATCTAGGTGCATAATTAAAGATAGTATTAAAAGAGAGAGAGAGGCTTGGTGATGGGGCCATGGCTGCAGATTTGGAGATAGAAGAGAGCCCCTCATGACACCAATCATAGTAGTTGGAGCTCACATTCATCTATCTCTACTGTCATTGAAAGACTGGAGGTATAGCCTGACCTCTGAGATCCCACACCTCAGAACTAGAGGGCTCACTCTAGGAACCTGGTGATCTCTGAACGCTTTGGGAGTCATGGATCAGGGGCCACACTAACTCTGAAATGAATGTTGAGTGCCCAGGAAAAGTGAGTGTTCCTTAAATCAACTAGCAATGGGGAAACTCCAGTACCCAGGTTGCAGGGAGGAAACAATGTTTGGTCTGACGGCTGCTTGTAAATGGTTAAGATGGCAAAAGAATGAAGAAGTGGCTGCCTGTCTCCCTCCTACCCCTACTGTCTTCCCTTATTGGTTTCTCATCAATTTATGGGCTTTCCTTTCTCACCTATTTATGTACAGGGTTTGAATCAGGCCTATACATGTACATATATTCACTAACCCAGCTGGGGTCATCTCTAGTGATTCAGATCTGTCAACAACCTGACTCTGCTAAGTCCTACTCAGCTGGAACCTGAGCAGGCCCACAGAGGAAAGAGAGAAGGTAGACTAGTGATTTTAAGTCTCAATGAATAGCTTGGAGGAGGATAGAGTAGACGTAGAGTCCCACTTCTTCCCTTCACCTCTTTTGTTCTCACTTGGTAAAACTCAAGCCTGAGGCCCATGTCTGCCTGTAGTCCCTGCCTCCTGGTAGAGAGGAAAGGACCATGCAGGGACTCCTGGTTAAGAAATGCATAGTGCATGTGTCCAGCCTCGGCCTTTTGAATGAAGGATGCCTAAGCCCTTGACTTAATTACTGGGTTTCTTCACTAACATTTTTTTTCTGTCCTTGGGTCCCTTTTCTGTTACTGTTGAAGTTCTATATCTACTTCTCACCCTACTTATTTGTCTGAATAAGATCTCCCTGCAATAAGATCTGCGCAATGTCTGCCACAATGAGAAAATAAAACTGGCCCCCAGAGAACATTTGCTGGAACCTGTCATTACTGGTGGACTCTCAGTGGTTTAACCAACATCTAGTATCTTGGTATCTTTTAGGGCTCTGCAGTTATCTCAGCCTTGGGGCACAGCACCCTGCTCTTTGACCATAGGAGCACGGCAATGACGACAGATTTTTCTCAGCTTTGCCTCTTTGCTCCTCACTCTGGCTGCCTGCAATGCTCCCTCCTGGCTGACTTCACTCCTTGTCACATTCCTGGCTGTGAAAGGGACCTCTTCCAGGACCCTGGGGAGATGACACGAGCTTGTTTGTTTTCCTCCTGTCTCCACTTCAAGGGCTCCACTGGCAAAAACAACACCCTGATGACTTCCAGCTCTTCTCCTCCTCTGCCCTGGACATGGGAAAGACGGTCTTGGTGCTGACGTGTCAGCTGAGTCAAAGAGAGCACAGAGGTCATCTTCAGGATGATGGCTGGCTCCTTTTGATAGACAGTCACGGAGTCACCTGGTACCCACAAAATATTACACGTGGCCTTAATCCCAGAAGAGACAGGAAGACCACTGTTTTAAAGACAGGGTCTGGGAAGTGAAGCCTCCATTCAAGGAATAAATTAATTGGGGGGTGAAACGAGTGGGGAAAGGAAGTTTTCTTGACATACTCAGGCAAAATGGTGTAAACACACCTCATAGCCATGGGGGATGTTCTAATATAGATAGCAATTCTGAAACTTCATAGTCTTTGGAAGGATCTTGTAGAGACAGAATTGTGTCTCTTTGTAGCCATGGGAATGTTCTTGTTTAGTCTGTAGAACTTCACTGAGCCTCCATATTCATAGGTTGGAAGAGACTCAGAACCAGTCCACGAGGCACAGGTTATTTCTTCTGTACAGGCTCCAAAGATGAGCAGACTCGCAGACAAAGGCAATAGTGGCCATTTCTTTTAAAGGAGGATCCCCCACAGAGGCTGATGGTAATTAGTCAGTGGAATAACCAAGGACTTGTAAATGCCATACATGCATGGGGTGAATGTGTCTGCCATTTGGACCTTGAGTTTGTTGTTGAGACTAGCCTGAAATCAACTGCAGAAAGAATTTGGACTATGTGTAAGGGTAAAGCCAGACTTTACTGCTATTAGCCTTATATATAAGCACTGGAAAAGCTCCGGGAGCTACAGATATCTGGGTCTAAAATAAGAACATGGCCTAAAGTTACTAAGCCCTTCTACTGGCCAAAGTATCTATCTGAAATCAGGGACAAAGGGACAACATTTATCCTTTTGTCAATTGGTAAACTTAGACAGATCAGAGCAATTTGACACTACCCATGGATTCTTAGAGAGCAAAGGAAGGAAGAAAATGGGTCTCAGTATAGACTCTTGCCACACGGAAGAAAATGGTGCTGAAATAAAGGCTGATACAAAAAATCGGAACTATGACAGAAAAGAAGAGAAAACTCTTTTTTTCAAGTCCTCAAATTTCAGACTATGTCCATCAATTTACTTATGGTGCAGGCACTTGCCTAGAAGAGAAACTATCTTGCTAAATATAGATGAGAAATAGTGTCATTTCCACTTGTAAATATTTTGCTTGGTAAGAAAACAGTTGATCATACAAATTGGTGAAATAAGTTCTTGATCTTGAAGAGGCAGGTCTTGTGGAGTTTCAACCTTGGGGAATCATTGGTGAGTCAGAAAAGAGCAAAGTCATGGACATGAGACAAATATACTGATACAGAACATAGCGACCATAGCTGCTTAAATGGACGTCTTTGAAATTCTGTATGGGGCTTTAGGTAAACCAAAGAAGGGAATCTGACACAATAGTTCAGAAGAGCATTCTCAGAAATTGACAAGGACAATAGAATAGGTATGAAGTGGCAAAGCAGTAAAATGATATCTGATGCTAGAAATGGTGCCAAACTACGATGCCCAGAATGGGAATGAGGTCTGTGGGAACACTTAAACTCTGACTGGTCTGTTTGAAAAGTTTCACTTTAACTCAATAGAATCATCCTATTAAAGTTACTTCACATTTAAAGTTATCGAATTCATATTTCCCACATGTGGGGAGTGGAAACCATGTTAGATAGCACTGATGGAATGAAGAAGAGAGACAAGGGACGAGGCTGTCATAGGATCAGGGCGGCAGAACCAGCCTACTGCTGAGGTCAGATCAAGCATGTAGAAAAGCAATAGTGACTGGATATGTCTAAAAATTACAAAGGTTTCCCGGATAAGGCAACCCTCTGACAAACAGGACGTATGTGATGTTGGGGTAGGGGAGTGTCATCGATGGCTCAAATTTGTGATTCTTTGTTCTGTGGACTTCTAAGCTGGACTCTTCCATAGATTAACCCACAGAAAAGGGTTTGGACAAAGAGATACAGATGTGCTTTGCCCGCTGGCCTGGCTCTCTGCCCTCCTTAGTTCCTAGGGAGGTGAGTGATGACAGATGGACTCATGACTCTCCCTATATTGAGGGATCCAAGGGGCTGAACTCACCCTAGGAATGATGATTGTACCCAGGGGAGAGGGTGCGGGGTATCTGGAGACCATCTGGGAAGCTGGGAAACATTTTGGAGAAGGGAATTGACGCAGGGGGAGGAGGTTGCTGGGAGCCAGTTTCCCAATAGAGGCCAAGAATAATTCACAGGGTCAACCACTGTCCAGATGGAGAAATGAGGGAGGGGTACTTACGGCCCAAAGGAGATGCTAGTGAATAATCATTGAAGGACTAGGGCAAGGAATGGGTAATGAGATTATTCAGGCTCCGTTTATGCTCTAATCCTCAGGGGTTGGCTGGTAGATCCCACATTACCTATCAGATTAGGGTCTCCAAGATATAAGGGCAGTGCATGACCTTATTGAAAAGTAGGTATTTGATGGTAAGTGCCTGAAATAGAACTTCTTATATTTTTTCCCTTCCAAGACATCCCACTCTCCTAGGCTTTCCCATCTCAAGATGGCACCACCATCCAAGCAGGTTTGTTCCACCTAGAAACCTGGGAGTAATTATGAATTCTTCTTTCTTATTTCCTACAGTGAACTTTGTTGATTCTGATTCCAACATACTTCTCAAATAAATTTCCACTTCTTCATTTTTTACTGAAGCCCTTTTGACCCAAGTCCCTATAATTTCTCATCTGGGAATTTGACATTAACTAATTTCTTTATTTCTTACACTGTCCTTTCCTATCTTTTTTACACACACAAGTTGAAGCAATAAAAAAAAACAAAGAGAGTACTCATATTATTTTATTCTCCTGTATAAAACATTTTCAATGGTTTTGCTCTTTACTTGGAATAAGATTTGCACTCTTTATCATTGCCAAAGAGGACTAGCCCCCATGACTTAGCCCACATACATCTTTCATGTCATCTGATGGAAGTCCCTTATACAGCACATTATACTCCTGCCACACTGGTTTTCCAGTTCTTTGAGGAAGCCAAGATTTTTCCTACTGCCAAGACTTCATCCGTGTATGGCCTCCCTCCCTCTTTGCTAAGATGGCTTCTTTTCACCCTTGACACCACTCTTCTCTTTCGTAGCACATTCTTCTTTTTCTATCACAGCAGAATTTATAATTTTTTTTGTGGACTGTATTCTTCATTCGATTCAAAGGTCCATAAGAGCAAGGCCAGAACCACTGTGTTCTCCAACAATTAGTGGGCCACCTTGTGCATGGATGGAATTTAGTAAATATTTATCCAAAACATGACAGATGGGATTTCTTCTATGTGGTCTGAACAAATAGACACTGGACTCTTTTGTGAAGAACTGGCAAGCAGCAAGGTCTTCGTTTAAACATTGTCTTCAGATTTTGCTAAATTTTGTCTTATATTTCAGCTCTTACTAAAGTTTAGATACAAGATAAATTAGAATTTTTAGGTATCACCAAAGTCTATGGGTTTCAAGAAACCCTTTTTTTGTTCTTTTTTTAGTTTTTCTTTTTATTCTTTCTGATTTTAAGAACATTAGTTCTGTGACCATTGTGAAGGGAACAATCTTTAGATAGTTGGAGTTTAGCTGGGACTTTCATAAACTCCTTGTCTGAAAAATTCACTCTAGAAAATGTGAGTTGTGTGAAACTGTGTGAGAATGGGTATCAGCACTTTATCCAGTGATAAGGCAACACATCATAGTAAAAAGGGTTCCGAAAGCCCAAACTTTCCTTTTGTAGGTGTTTATTGTGCTTATTCTGAGCAGTGAAGATCTGCTTCGTGGGTTAGTGATTAGGAAAAGTTATAAGGCTTTTGGTATAGATTTCTGGGGGTCAAAACCTACAAAATACTGGAAAGTCACCATGTATCTGTACAGTGAATCATCTAAGTATCTCTTGCTCTCCATCAGGCTTGATCAGATCTTGATTCTGCTCATTCTGTGAGCATCCCTAAGAGACATCATATAGAAGAAACAGTCAGTAGCTTGGGATACTCTGGGAGGCTGTTTTATACCATAATGCCTTGGTTACTAGAAGAGCAAAAGTCTAACTGTTGTTCCTGAAAATAGACCAGATGCCATTTATTTTCATATTATTTAAGTTAATATTACCATGGCTGTCCACCATATTTTCTCTCATCCCAAGAAAAGATTTGGAATAGGAAAGTACCACAATTTACTTTATGTTTCTTGTTATAAAAAGTTAGCCAATTCACTCTACCCCAATTATAAAAACAATACATAGAAATATAGAAACTGTCTAATACTAAGAAACTTGTGTTATTCATTACACAAAAGAAAGAAAATACAAAATCAGAACAACAGAAAGTTAATTAAATTCAGCATTCATTTTTAATTAAAAAAATTTAGTCCAGTGAGTGCAGAATTGCATTTTTCTTACTTTCTAGAGAGTGCAAAATTTATCTAAATCACTTTTACCATAATAGTAATAATAATATAAATATTCTCATTATTAAGGTCACAGCATATTGTACAAACTTTCAACATAGGTATGTGTATCCAAGACACTGTAATTAGAAAAAGAAAAATTCTGAAGCATAAATATTCAATAAAATCTCAATATAACCACTATTTGCGTAATTTGATTGCTTGTATTATGATTGAATATCCATTTGTTTACTAGCAGTTGTTGCCTTTTCTTTATGAAATAGATAAAAATATTCACTTGAGAAAGGCAGATCCTTTGTCTGTGAAGTCAGTAGGGAGGAATCTGCCCCTGCTGTGGGATTACCAATTGGGAGAGACTGAGGGACTTGTCACCTGTGTGTGTTTCTCTACTGTTTTGTCTCCTGAACCTCTCCTGAGTGGGCTGAGAAGGGCCCAGCAAAATCACTCTCGTGGTGGCTCCAGAAGAGCATGGCTGCTCAGCTTCGCTTAACGAATGAACCTCACCATAACACGCAGAAAAAAAAAAATCACACTACAAGCGTGACAATGGGGAAACCTCGCAGGCAAACACCATCCACAGAGAATGGAGATGATAGCTCTGATGACCCCCAAAATACCAACCATCTGATTAACTTCTCAGATAAGAAGTTTAGAATAGAAATATGAAGGATCCTCATGGAAATCAAAAAAAAATATAGCTCTAGCTGAACAGAACACAAAGACAGAAATCAGAAAACTCCAAACTGAAATAACAGATCTGAAAAATACAGTAGCTAACTGAAAAACTCAATAGAAAACCTCTCCAGCAGGGTAACAACAGCCAAGGACAGAATCAGTGAACTGAGAGATCAAATGCAGAACTCCAACAGCAGAAGAGATTGGAAAAAACTTCACTTGATGGTCTGCTCCTTTATATATTCTGATACATAATTTTAATAGAATACATTCCTCTCAGAAGTAAGAATCAAGCAAGTGATCCAGGATTAGCCAATTAAAATACTCTATCCACTTAGTTATTTGATGAAAGGCAAGTGACCTTCTTTAGAGTTTGAAATCAAATTTTATAAACACAAAGACCCAGGAAAAAAGTAAAGAAAAAATCAATAACTCTATATCAGTTTTTGTTTTGGACTCCCCATTGTTGCTATTTTTAATTGAATTAGTTTTTCCCCTTAACTTTATTTAAACCCTGTAGTTTATAAAGTTTTTCATAATATATTTGTTTAAAACAGTCAATATTCAGCACCATTCCCACCACCAGTATTACCTTTCTTCCTGCATTATTTCAAGTTTTCCACTCCCCCCCAAATTTGCCCCCTTAGTATGCACGAAATAATGTATTTTGTATTACTTGTTACAACAACGTAAGTGGAATTATCAAAAAATAGTTCAGCAGAAGACAATTTGTGAAAAAATTATATCTCTCAATGGTGTTATTAAAGTATTGCCTGAGGATTTTTTTTTAGTTGTCTGTTGATAGTTAAGCTTTCTGTGTTACTACTGCTTATTGAGCTAGTGGGTTTCTATGCTACTTTCCAATTTAATTTGCTGTGCTCCTACTAGGCTCTCAGTATTGTGGAATTTGGAGATGTCATGTGGCAACATATGCTCCAGGAGTTGTAGAGTTGCCTTTCCAATTTCAGAAGGCTTTAGAATTTTCAATCTAAAGACCAGTTTACTTGGGATTTTTATTAACTTGGTGTCTCTTTCAAAATTAGTTGTGAAGCTGTGAAGTTGGACCTTTCCACTGTTAAAACAAACAAATTGCCTTTCATTTAAGCAAAATTTAAAAAGGTAACAGCTTTTTTGAGAACAAATTCACATACCCCATAATTTATTTATATAAAGTTAATTTCTTTGTATATTAATAGAATTTTACAGCTATCACCAAATAAGTTGTCCAGCCTTACACAATCAGTAGTATACATAGTAGATTTGTATTTTCTAAACATCTAATAGAATCAGAATTACGTAGTTATTCTTGGTCTGTGACTGGTTTCCTTGTCTTATTTTTCAGGTACATCTACGTTATCACAAGTTTCAGATTTGTTCCTTTCTTGTCAAATGATATTATATTATTCAGAATACTTTATATAATTTACTAACTGACCAATTTATTCATTACTTAAATATTTGGTATGTTTATACTTTGAGCTGTTGAAGACAATGTTATTAGAAGCATTTGTGTACAGATTTTGTAGGGAGGTTATTCTTGTTTTCCTCTTGGAAATTTAATGAAGTCTAAAATTGATGGTTTATATTTTATTTAATTATCTGAAGGACTGATGGAGTTTTAAAAAGTTGATGAGACATTTTGTTTTCTTACCAGCACTGATTAATCCTCTTATTTCCTCACTTATTATCTGCCCTTTTTTGAGAGGATGATTGGTTAAAGCCCAAGGTGCTATGCATGCAAAGTTATATCCCAGGGCATTTTATCTTTTTTTTTTGCCATCCCAGTGTATATGATGTGGTGTTTCATTATTATCATTTTTTCAGTGCCATATATTGAACCCAGAGCCTCACACATACAAGGCAAGTGCTCAACTGACTGGAAGTCACATCCCTACCTCTAACTGTAGTTTTTCTATGTGTTCCCTTGATGACTAATAATAGTGAGTATCTTTTCCCATGCTTATTGTCTTTTGGTTTGAATAAATATTTATGTTTTTCTTCTAATTGGGGTATGTACCTTCCAAAGTAATACACAAAATTCACATTGTCTTACAGAAAAATATAAGAAGAGTTGGCTACATAAAATTTTAAACATATATATTTTCAAAAATAATATGAGCACAATTAAATAAAAAGTCCTTTTATATCATAGGGAGAGTTATTTGAAGGATTAATATATGACAAGAGTTAATATGTAAAGAAATTCCAGAAATGGGTAAACAAAATAAGTCAAGCAACTCGAAAGCAACCTGGGCAAAGAGTGAGAATAAGAAATTCACAAAAATTCCAAAAGCTGATAAACACACAAAATGATGAGGAACCCCCCCTCCATATCTGGGACTACAGGGAGAACCTGGAATTAGTAGTGGATTTCAGGAGAGATAATCCTAAACACCCCACTGGCACGTACATCATTACAATCTTTTAGAGTTCTTGGCAGGGTCTGCTCACACTAAGCTACAAACAGGAAAAATCTCAGAGTAACAATATTGCAAATGACTTTTCTTTGTGATTCTGTGTGCTTTTAATCATTCAACGTTATGTATGCGTTAGCTTTATAGATGGGCTAGGGGAATATCATTTAAAAATAACAAAAAAAAATAACAAACAACAATATTGTACAGAAGATCTGTGGAACTTATTTTTCTTGCATAACTAAAACTTTTTAATCATTAAACAGTAATTTCCATTTTTCACTAAGATTTTGGCAACTAAGTTTTTGTTTTCTTTCACAAGTGGATTCATATAGTATGTTCCTTCTGTAATGGTCTCAGTATATCCTTAAGATTCACCCATATTTTTACATATCTAAATCCTTCTTCTTATGGGTGAATCACATTCTACTGCTTACATATTCCACATTGTCTTTACCCATTTATCATCAGAGCGGGCATTTATTAGCTGAATGTGACTGCTGTTGCGATATATTCGTTTTTTGAAGTTTATACTGATTTCCCCATTACCATCAATAATGTGCAAGGTTTCTGATTTTACTACATCCTCACCTGTACCCAAAGCTGATTCTTGCCAAGTTTTAAATATTTAAACATGATTGCTCCCTCTTCTAGAATTTGTCCAAGATATTGTGCTGAGGGAATGTAAATTTTACAAAAAGCAAACCACAGCTATTACTAGCACCATCATTTGTTATCATTTGCTATCATCAGATGAAGGAAAACAAAACAATTTAGAAGTGTCCAGGGAGAACGAAGGCCTCTTTGAACTGTTGGCAAAGGCCAAGAAAGACTGACTAATAGTGACAATGAGAAGTGAAATTAAAGAAGTTCCTGCCTGCTCTCTCTATCACGTTGGAGCTAACATGATGTGGTTCTTATTTCAGGTAGCGGAAACAAGGCCTAGCACATTGGACAGTTGCCCATGAAGTAGTGATAGGCCCCTTAGAGAAGATAATTGAGTAAAACCAGTTGGGACCAATTTGGCTGTAATTTCTACCCCCTCTCTCTTCACAGGCTGATGGAGCCAGGGCAAGTTTCCCTCTTCTATGGAGCTGTATAAAGCTATGGCTAGTAAGTATGTGGAGCTCTCTGCCTCGGAAGGAAGGTGTGGCTTTCAGCCTCCTCCACTGTGTATTTTCAAACACTAACTGAGCACCCTGGAGAATGGTGGCCAGAAAACTGAATTCCTGAGAAAGTGTTCCTCCCTTGGAAAGATAACCCTACTGAACACTTTCACCCTGAAGCAAAAGTTATAAAAAAAATTAATATAAACAAAGTGAAGTTAGGCAAATAAGACCCAAAATATAAAAAATGAAACAAGAATTTTTAAAAAGTTTTAAAAATGCCAAGTAGAAATATAGATAGTGATAAAAATAGATAAAATAAAGAGCATGAGAAATTAAACATCAGGATGAATATAGAAGGAGGAACAAATTGGTGAGCTGAAAAGTCAGATTGAGGAAGCCTCTCAGAGAATAGCATAAAATGATAAAGATATAGAAAAACATACAAAGTAAAAGATGTTGGGAGTAGATGTATTAAAACTAGGTAACACAGGTCCTGGAAAAATATTTAAAAATGTAGGGAAAATGAAATATCTGATAAACATAGACCTATTTTCCAGAATTAAAAATAATAATCAAAGATTTAAAGTTAATAAGTGCAAATAAAAACCAAAACACCTCATCTATCACTATGCTTATAATATACCTTAAAAACACCTTAAGAATATTAAAGACAGGGGTCTAAGAGATGGCATAGCAGTAAGGCTTTTGCTTTGCATGCTGCTGACCCAGGAGGGACCCGGTTCAATTCCCGGCATTGCATGTGGTCTCCCAGCCTGACGAGTGATTTCTCAGTGCAGAGCCAGGAGTAACCCTTGAGCATGGCCAGGTGTGGCCCAAAAACCAATCAATCAATAAAGTTTAACATAAAAAATAATATTAAAGATAAGGATACATTTAAAACTTCCATAGAGAAATAGGTGAACAGTTGCAAAGAATTGAGTCACTCTGATAACAGATTTTGTATAAAAGGTAAAAAGACAAAGAATAATATGTTTCAAGTGCCAAAGAAAAACCTAGAATGAAGAATTTTTGTCTAAACAAATTATTATATGCTTGTGCATAATAAAAATAATCTTGTGATGATGAGTGACAGAAAACCCCACTGAGGCATCTTTTGAGTAAACTCTCAGAATCTGATCAATAAGCAATTCTGCCAAACAAATCAGATGCAGAGGTGATCAAAAGGAATCTACACACATTAATTTGTTTTTATTGAGAAAATTAAAGAAAGAACCTGCTGCTACAGCAAGGAAAAAGCTTGCTTAGAAAAAATAATAAGTGAAACAATAAAATCATGGAAAGTTCTCATGGCCATGCTGTTACATTTGCTCAAATTTGAAAACAAGTAACACCCTTCACCCATCAAAAATATATGACTTAAAAAAGCAAGAAAATTGTAAGCATGACATTTTGCCTAGTCACTTTGAAAGATGGCAATAAGGGCAGAAGGAGAAAGACATAAGTTTAATATTACTATTACTAATATTAAAGACATGGTTTAATATTATCTACACTGTTGGTTGGTGTCCCGTGGGTACTCAAAGTCTTCATTGATAGCTTTTATAATTAAGGGGCCAGAGTGATAGCACAGTGGGTAGGACATTTGCCTTGCGTGTGGCAGACCTAGATTTAATCACCGGCCTCCCATATGGTCCCCCAGTCTGCCAAAAGTGATTCCTGAATGCAGAGCCAGGAATAAGCCCTGAGCAACATTAGGTGTGACCCCAAAACAAACAAACAAAAAAGATAGAGGAAAAATAACTTTCTTAATTAGTGTCAGGAGTTAAAAGTCATATAAGGCCAGGCATGGAAGCATCAGAACCTTCCATGATTTCTTTGTTTTACTGAGAAGTGCCTGGGTTCACAGGTGTCCTTTAACAGTGCTCCTCCCAATTCTAGTTAGACCATGCTGTCAGGAGGGATGTGAACACATGTCGAATGAAAATCAGGGTGAAAAGTGATCAACACATTGGTTTTGGATCAGAGAACCTGGTCTCAACTCTCATTCCTTCCATATATGCTTGACTATGGGCAAGTTATTTAAGTCATTTGATCTAGTAAAATGATACATATCTATATTGCCTGATTTTGCTCCAATGATACCCAATCAGATTGCTAAGTCCTTAGCAAATGGCATATGCTCAAAAATATTAGTACTCCCCCATAAACCAAAAGAATGAAGATTAAAGGAATCAAATACCTCTGCAAATATATATACATATGTATATATACATATACATACACACAAACACACAGACACACACACATACACACACAGACACACACACATATTCTGAAGGATTTGGGTTGGGTTCTTTGGCCCAAGATTGTTGACAAATTCTGGATTCTGCAATAGTTCCTTAAGCTTGGCTTTGTTTGTTTCTGAGTTTCCTAGTAAACATTTTGAAAAAGTACAACCTTATTTTGGCCAAGAGAAAGGGGAAAAGGACTTGGCTAGAAGAGCAAGGAGGAAGTTATTGCATTCCGGGTGAAGGCTGCCACCCAGGCCTTCTTGGGAGATGTGAGCCAGGCGGGGAGTCAGGGAAGCCGGGATGTGAAGGGGAGGGTAAATGGAGCTCATGCTGAGATGAACCCCAAATCAGAAACAGATCTGAGAGGAATAGTCTTGCGAAGGTCAAGACAAGGTTTAATAACGTTGTCTCCAGCCTTGAAAGATCAGGATTCTACATAGGAGGTAAAGAATCAGGTGTTCCAGGCTCAGAGTGAGCAAGGAGCAATGTAGGCAGTTAGTAAACCAGTTCTCCTTGCCCTGTCAAAGGGAATTGAGCAGCCCTGCTCAGACAGGCTATTCCAACAGGCATGCAAGTATCCAACCTAGACTCTTCCAGATTCCCAGACCTTTCTGGATCTCCCACAATTCTGTTTAGAAACCTGATCCCTTGTCCGTACATTTCGACTGCAGTTACCATTAAGAAGCCAGAGGTGCAGATATGCCTGCCCTCAATTGGAAGTCTGTGGCCGCTGGGCCTTCCTTCGTGAGGTCATTGGGCCTCCGCAGATTGACCAGGCTTTTTTCGTAGTGCAAACTGGGATTTCTGGGAGTTTCCCGGAATGTCTCCAGTTTGCCTGTAATGCAGCCTCCATTTCCCCATCTCACTGCCCCTCCAGCTCCCTTCCGGTAAACCGTTGGGAAAGTGCCAGATTCTCTCTCCTGGCGTGTGAAAACTCAAATTGAGGAAGGCCTTGGGTTTGGACTGGCAATGGAGACTGTGTGTATCCACAGCGCAAAAATAAGGAATGCCTTGGGGTAGGTGCTAGGCCCCCAAAGATTATTACAGTTATATAGGGTTCCTGGCCCCACAGGAACTTTACGGTAATATCCGCATCTTTGGTGCCTTCGATGCTTCTTCTTTGATGCTGTTTTTTTTTCTTTTTCTTCTCCTCCTCCTTTTTCTTCTTCTTTTTTTCTTTTTGGTCTTCCTGCTTTCCTGAAATAAGGAATGACAAACAATCCCAGAACTGGAGCCACATGTCCCCAAATGCGTGTGGCTCAGCATCAGTCATATTTTTCCAATTATCCCTTGTTCTGAATGCCACAGTTAATACGCGCGTGCACACACACACATAGCCAGGACAATTTTTAGCCAGACATTCAGACTCCTCTTTTCCCAGAACCCCATGGCCCTTCAAGGTCGGGCCCCACCCAGCCCCTCAATTTTTACTTCATGTCCCCCCCCCTTCCGCAGCACCCCTGGCCTCTAGACTCACCCCTGCTCTGAGAAGGCTACTGTCTCAAGACAGCATGGACTTATTTTGGTGTTGCGTGGAATGCCTTTCTACCCGCATTGGGATTTCTAAAATCATGCCCAGCTTTAGGACGCACGATAAGGTGGTTGAAGAGTTTCTCAACCTAGGCCCCTCTCCCTAAAGTATGAGTTTCTGTGAATGGAGGGTCCAAATGAGCACTTCCCAGGCTTGCTGAATAGAATAGAAATAAACTTCTCATCCACTTTCTACAAATAGCAAAAGGAAAATAGGTTCATTGGAAATACAAATAATTTCCTTCAGTCCCCCTTTTCTTTACAACAGGTAACATTGTTCACCATCTTGGTTAAAGGAAGGTCTTTCTACACATACAAATACACACACCCTCACACATATTTTTAAGACAAAGAATTGAAGTTATACTTACATATGGCTTTTTACAACTGTTTCTTTTACTCAAAAGTGTATTGTGAGCAGCTTTCCCCAAAGAGCCCCATTTTTAATGTCAGGAGATTTCATGAATGACCACATAAGAACATTTATATTTAAAAAAAATGTTTTATTTTGGAAAATTTCAAACATACCAAAGGAGAGACAATAGTAGACTAGCCCCCATATACTCATCATCCAGTTTCAACAATTATTAACATTCTCTTTGAGCTTCAATCATCCTGCTCCCCCATTTGAGTATTTTAAATAAGAGCCCTGATAGATAGCCTTTTATTTGACTATAAATAGTGATCGTCTGCTGCTTGAGAAAATGCAATGTAACCCAAAGGCGGTCTGCATGCAGGGCCACTTTTGAGGTAATCTGTGTTTTATTCCTGACAGCAGCTTTGATGATTTGAAAAATAGTCACACATCTACGTGCAAGTTGTATTATTTATTCAGTCTCTGGTCGATGCTTGTAGGGCATATGGATGTACAGCTCCCTTGCAAGAGTTCCAGCCCACAAGCCAGGCTCTGCTGATCTGATCCATTCACTCAGGCATTCAATCAAACTCATTCACATTTGTCTCCAGTTGGCTGACATATGTGAGCTTTCTCTCCTAACTCCACCACTGCACCATCAAGTCACTTTGGCTACTGTCCCGCACACGATGATATAGGCATTGAATCAAATCTCAGTCATATGTGTACCTATCACAAGAGGGGCTGAAGGCCTGTGGAGACTTCCAGACCCGTCATCTTTCTATTCTGCACTTAAAGAAAGTCACAGCTTGGAGAAAGAACAATACATGTGGGGACAGAGCTGAAATGAAGTCTCTCTTCTCCTGTCTTTATCCCAGCCTGTTCTTTCTACCTTATCACAGTGTCATGTGGGCAGCGTTTTTGGCCTGGATGGGACATGGAGAAAACACAGCCTTGAAAATAGCATCTTTAGCATCTCTGCCTGTGACTACTATTCTTGTTAGGGATATCAGGGAGGTTGGAATCTGAATTCTACACCTCACCTCCCTTCCTTTCAGCTTTCCTGCCAAGGTAGTCTTGAACCAATGGATAACATCCAAAGGGAAACAAAGTAGTAGTTTGCTAATCTCTGGACTAGGGCCCAGCCTCCCCAATGCAGGGCTGCTCTGATAAACTGGGCTGGACAGGAGGCTCTGCCTGTAGCCCCTGGCAACGTTTCCTTCCCTGGCCCCTCTTGGTCTCTGTAGCACAGTCCTGTATGGCAGGTCCACCTTCTTCCTCACTGATGCAAGTGTTAGTAACTATTTCTCCTTTTCATCCCTGGACAAGGAGAATCAGTTTGACTGGTAGGAACTAATAGTTCCAGGCCTGAGTTCTTCTCCAATGTAGACAGTTCTTCTAATCAGTCTGTGGGTATTTTTGTTTGTTTGTTTGTTTGTTTGTTTTGTCACACCCTGCTGCGTTCAGGGATTACTCCTGGCTCGACACTCAGAAATCGCTCTTGGCAGGCTCAGGGGACCATATGGGATGCTACATGCAAAGCAAATGCCCTACCCCCATGCTATCTCTCCGGCTTCAATCTGTGGGTCTTTCTCTGGGTGTCTCTGCTGTCAGTCTGAATAGTGCACTATATTTCAATAAACTCACTTCTCTCTGCCTAACCTGTCTCATTCTCCTGGGAAATTCTTCACCCAGTCCATGGCTCAGACACAATGGAACATGGGATCCATCACTTCCTTCTTTCCCTTCACACCTTACCCCAAATAAGCTGTGCAAGGCCTGGCTAACTCTGGGGGCACTCGGAAGCCTCAGATGTGAAAGAGTTCAAGGGGAGTCTGGACTTCCTGGCCTGTCCAGCTAGGCCAAATCCAGAAAGATGGAGAGAAGATGGCAAGAAAGAAGCCCACCCGCCACAAAGCCTGATTTGCGGTGGTCAGGGAAAACTCAAAAGGCACCTTGTCTGAGAGATGAGAATCTGTCCAAAATTGTTCCCCTGACATTTCCTAGGTTGGCAAGAAACTAGGAGAGAAAGGTCATTTTGCCTTTTCATTTATTTCAAATGAACTGGGAGGGAGGGCCAATTCTCTCCAGATTATGGAAAGGTCTAATGTTTACTGTTTCCACTCACACCTCCATGAAAGCTGAGTCAGCTAATGTCTTTGTGAGCTACTCTGCTAATTGTGGAGTGCAGTCGCATCAAACTGTGCAGGTAATGTACTTGTCCCTTTGTTTGTTTCTTTTGTTTTGGGATCATATCTAGTGATGCTCAGGGCTTATTCTTGACTCTGAGCTCAAGGGTCACTCCTGGCAAGCCTTGGGGGACCATACATATATAGTGCCAGGGATGAAATTGTACTATCACTCTGCACTTATTACCTCTTTTTTCCACTGACTGTCCTCTGCTAAGTTTTAGACCTAAAAACAAGTTCTGGATCTTTTACCATTTTCTTTCTTTCTCTCTCTCTTGTTCTTTCTTCCTTTTACCTGCAATATTTAGGCTCTAGGGTCTACTTTTATGCTTGGCTCAAGGCCTCTGTGATTCAGACATTCCCAGAGGAGACGTGAGTCAGTTGGGCAGTAGGAAGGAGAGGAACTGGGAGGCAGGCAAAGGTAGGGTGGTAGAGAAAAGGTCAGCCATCAGACACTCCCTCCACTATGGGTGTCTCCACCCACACCAAAGAAGAGACATCCAAGTCTCCATGGCAACAGTCACACCAAAACCTCTGCTGTGGAGTCCCCATGTCTAGCCAAGGTGAGAGTCTTAGACTAAGGTCAGGCACGTGCAACACAAAATGTTGTTCTTTGGGGTTCTTGCAAACTCTGAACTTGATAGCTCTTTTTAATGCAGTGTTCCCCATTTAGGCTATATCCAAAGGCAGGCCAATAACCTCAGGCACACACACACATGGGCACACACATACAAACACACATGGATATGGTTCCCTGGGTCACCTCTGCAAATTCATAGACCATGGTTTTTCTCTATCCTGTCTTTCCTAGCCCTGAGGCACTGGGTTTATCCAAACAAACAAAGCTGGTCTGTTTATTCAAGAGAGTACAGTGATGGAGTACGTACTCTGTGCCTGCATTTACACCTTTTAGAGTTTCTGGACATTGAGTGCTTTTGTTTCCCAGTCACATCCCTGCATCAAGAAGATTCTTTCAGGCTTTAGAATCGGAAGAATCAGAAGATTCTTTCTGAGCTTCAGAAGATAGCCCATCTGTGGTCAGTTGGATGATTGATGTTGGGCATATAGCAGAGGCATGACAGTACAACCACACTTGGAAGACTCTCTGGAGGAGGTTGGAGAGTGAATCCTGGACAAGTGCAGGATTGGCAGGAAGAGAAAAGGCTGGGGGGCGGAGACACAAGCAAAGGCAAGGAGGGTGGGTCCAGGTAGAGGGAAGGTGTGGAAGGTGTGGTGTGTAAGCCAGGGTAAAGGAAGGGGAAAAGGGGCTGGCCAGGGCTGGGAGGGCAGGGGGCAGCATTGGACACATGTGTGGGACAGTCTGCCTGGAGCTTTTCCGGAGAGGTAGGGAATTTGAGTCTACATGTATTTTTAGCCTCGTCTTTTCCGCCCTCTTCTGAGCCACAATTCTAAGTGCTTTTTGCCTGAGGTCATCTGTTTTCCTAGTCCCCGTTCCAGGCAGCGAGTGCCAGCACCACCACCTCACACGGAGGCTGCTGCCGCCCGGGCGCTGACCCCAGGAGATCAACGTGTCCCTGGACCACAGGAGTGGTGTGGGAGGCCACTGGTGGCAGGATTGGCCATGCCCAGCTCAGCCATAGTCCCTCTGCTTGGCCTTGATCTTTGAGAAGGGGTTCTCCAGCATGTCATGTTTCCATTTCCCTTCTGGGCCACCATGGCATCCTCAAGCTAGGAGGCTCTTGAGGGGAATGAGAGTATCAGCTCCAGGAATGCTGCCTGTCTTCCCACTTCCCTGCAAACACCCTCTTGCTGCTCCCTGCCTCCTCCCCCCCATCTCCATCACCATGGCAGCTTTTTCCAAGGGTTCTTTTCTCTCCATTGCTGCTTAATAGGCACCCTCACGTCTCTCCTGGAGAAGAATACATTGCTCCTCTGTTTCCTAAGGCCGTATCTGGGTTAAAGTTTCTGTTTTGAGCTCTGAGCCTACATTTTCAAGTCCCAGATGGGTAGGGCTACTGCCAAACCTGCAAAGTCTTCCCTCAAACATATACTTTCAACCATCACATTTCTGCAGAGGTCAAGGTGCACAAATCTACCTCCTAATGGAACCCCTGGGCTTCTCCCCTCTTCTTGACTGCTTAAGTGCAGAGATAAGACTAACAGTAGTTTTCTCCTGTTGTTTGCAGCATCTGCCATTACACTTCTAGGCCTCATCACTGTTTGGCTGGATGACCCCAGAGAAGCCTGCAAGTCCACTTGCTTTTTAATAAAGTCACTTCTAGTCCAACCTCTAACCCAAATCTGTGTCTTTTTTCTGTGGTAGTGCCAGGTGTGGAATCCATGCCTCGTATATGCAAGGCAAGTGCTCTTCCTCTGAGGCCCCATCCTAGCTCAGACATCCCTTATTCTTTTTTTCCTCCTCAAATCTCAGATCTTCTCTTTTATTGCCTTATTCTACCCTCCTTTTATCTTCAGCATTTTATTTTCCCCTCATTCCTTCTACTCCTGCCATTTTATTTGTGGGAACTCACCATCTTTCAACACTCAAGCTTTTTCCTAACTCAGAATCTTTGCCCTGATGATCTTTTAGCTGTCTTCTTTCTCTCTGCTCTTGTTCATGTCTGAGCAAAGGTGCAATCTGCTCAGGAAAACTTCATTTTTTTCAAATCAGACACCATATTCCATCCAGCAATATCTCAGAGACAGTTTGTAAATCATAAGAGAAAGTCCATCTTATTTTTAAAAGGTTTTATTTATTAAGTTAATTTTTACCAGATTGGTATAACCTAGCTTGAACATGCAGACTTACTAGCTTGGGTCTTCTGAAGAGCAGAGAACTAGACCTGAGTGGACAGGAGAGATTCTGAGGGAGACATGTGGGTGGGAAGGCTGAAGAAGCGGGATTTAGAGAATGAGGGAACTCCTTGAGCTTCAATGCAGGCCTGCTCTGTGAATTAAGGGGAAAGAAAGGGAGACAGAAAGAAAGCACTGCCATAGCAGTGTAGTGGCAAGAAACTGATAATAAACTAGATGTCTCTGGTGGGGATGTCCTGTCATCTAGAAGAAGAACCCTCCACATTTCCAGCAATGAGCCACCATTCACCCCCCTGCTGTGATCTGTCATTGGCCAAAGCAACCCCTGGGCAGCACGACCTCAGTTCAAATGAAAGTTTCAGAAGGGCAATAGTTGAAGGCATCTGTCCATCTGTCCTTCAAGCCAGCAAGCTGGTCAGTGCACTTCTGTGTCTGTGGCATAAGGCTTACCTTCTACCATTAAAAGAAGACTGAGGGCCGGAGAGATTGCATGGAGGTAGGGTGTTTGCCTTGAATGGAGACGGACAGTGGTTCGAATTCCGGCATCCCATATAGTCCCCTGAGTCTGCCAGGAGCGATTTCTGAGCATAAAGCCAGAAGTAACCCCTGAGCGCTGCCTGGTGTGATCCAAAAACAAAATAAAACAAAAGACTGAGTGTGGATTCAAACTCTAAACTGCCTGAAAATTGAAGATTAGTCAAATATATACGAAGTCTATGCCTTCCTATAGAGAATTCTTTGAGAGAACAGATAAAATTATAATCTCAGGTCACTATCACCATCATTACCACTATCACCACCTAAACCACACCATTGCTACCATCACCCCCATAACCACTACTATCATCACTGCCACCAATATTTATAGCCACCAGCACCATCATGACCTGTATCATGGCCACTATCCTTGCCACTGCTTACCTCACCACTCATTCCATTATGAAGTCAAGAAAGAATGCTGTGGGAGAAAAGAAACAAAGTCCAAGGCACAGCAGCTGGGATTTCATCTGTGTCGCCACTGATTTTCTATGTGATGTTGGGCATCTCTTTCCACTTCTGTGAATCTTTCATTTATTTTCTCTGGTATATCATAGGAAAGAACAGTGCATGTGATGGAAGGCAGGTTCTGAAGCAAAAGAATAGAGCTGCCTGAGGTTTTCATGCCAGCAATGGTCATGGTAGCTGTAGTGTGTGATGTGACCTCGACCTAGTTAGAATATTTGAGGGCAATAAAAGAGATTTGGCATTTTATCCAGATCCTGGGGGAAGCCAATAAATGGAGCAGTAAACTGCAATGAGAAAATTCAGTGGAGAAATGAGAGGGTTCCAGCTTTCGCACACAGAGATGAAAGCCCAGGGAGGCTATGGACTCCATCACTCTGGCACAGCCCACACTGTGGATGAGCTGGAACTGTGTTTCTCAGCCTTCAAGAGTTCTTGGGATGTGCTGGAGGAGAGTGGCTGGGGTGGGGCCTGTCTGGGACAAGGACAGGAATGTTGCTAGAATACAGCACAAGGGTGAAATGAAGGCCATAGACCCTGGGTGATGACAGAGGCAGCTGCAGGCCAGAGTCCCAGCCACATCTGGGCTGCTGATTGCACAACCCTGCTGTCTGCTGGGCCTTCTGACTCCCCAGTGAGGTGGGTTGCCTGGGGAATTGAAGAGGGTGGGCTGGAAAACTGGGGAAAACTCTGCACCTGTGGGGGGAGATGAAGGTGCCCTGACTGAGTATTAAAGGAAGGAGACGGGAAACCAAGGTATGCTTCCCATTTGGCAGTATTAAACTTGGTCTTCTTGAGGTTGCCTCCTTGTTCCTGAAAAGGGAATTTCCGCAGTTCCCTTCCCACCCATCCTGGGGCTTGAGCAGGGGTGGAGGGTGAACAGGGGGGGCAAAGGGAGATGGAAATTCCCTTCAAGTTGGTGACAGTGGGGGATGACAAGTGTGGGTGGAACCACAAATCTGCGTCTCCAAATTCTTTCCAGGAAGGAGGCAGTCCTGTTACTACCTCATCCTGCACCCCTGCCTGAAGTACCTCTGCAATCAGGGGCCCTAGTTTTCCTGGAAGCTGACTCAGACTATGGTCCTGCTTGGGCTATCCACTCTTCTAGCCAGTTGGCATCCCACATCTCACCCCTCTCCACAGAGATCTTATATCTAGGCCATAAAAAGAGGATGACAGAGCCTTGAGCCATCTCTGAGTGAAGAAATGCAAGGTCTTTCTTAGAAAGAGGCTTTCCCCTGATTTCCAGCAGGACATATAGCTGGAGACAACATGGAGGAGAATCTAGGGGCCATTTGCTTCTTCAAGAAGGAGTTAGATCCTCTGATTACAAGGCATCACTGCCCATTCTGGTGTTCCACTTAATTTTCCTAAGAATCAGCACAATATCTAAAATATCTTTATTTCTTTAATTCTCAGACTATTGACCAGTATAAAGCATGGATGATGTGGATGCATGCTGGTGTTGTGTTGGGTAGTTGTTTGATTAGGATCCCCCCCCTTAGATGAGTAAACTGCCTGCAGGAATTTAGGGGCTTCTCTTTTACTCACAGAACTTTGGGATTCCAATTCTTAAAGTTTTTTTTTAAATAATATCTTTATTTAAGCACCATGATTACGATCATGATTGTAGTTGGGTTCCAGTCATAAACAGAACACCCCCCATTACCAGTGCATCATTCCCACCACCAATGTTCCCGATCCCCCTCTTCACTCACCTCTGCCTGTATTCAAGACAGGCATTCTACATCTCTCACTCATTAACATTGTCATAATAGTTGTTAGTGTAGTAATTTCTCTAACTGCACTCACCACTCTTTGTGGTGAACCGGTCCTTCCTGCCCTCATCTCTATTGTCTCTGGTCAAACCTCAAAGTTTTGACTGTCCTGATTTCTGTCATAGTTGAGGCTTGGCTGGAGGTGAGAGGGCTGAAAGAGAGAACAGTTCTCCTTTTCTCCTTCTTTCTAAGTCCTGCTCCTGTATGTAGGTCACTCAGTTCAAGGAACAAAGCATCTGAGGGTCAGGAATTCATAAAAGACAGGTACCAGATACTCTCAGGGATGTGAAGGGCTGAATCCCAGAGCACTCCAAAGAAACCTGCCCATCAGAAACAGAAGGGTTAAAGATTTCTGTGTGGAAATAAAGAATGGAGCTTTTTCTCTAATCATCCCTAAAGACAGATCCCAAAGCACAGAACTCCAGAGAGATGTGAGTTTCTTCTACTTTCCTGCCCTTCTTTGCATAAATAATACAATTGTGTAGACATTGCACTGAGTTTCAAAACAAGAGGGAGCAAAACAGACATGATCCCTTTCTAACACCTAATGTAAATGTATAGTATATTCTAGATAAAGCTTTATTTAACACTTATATCAATTAAAATTAGATTTAGCATTGCTATCTAGAGATCCAACTTGAATACTTTAAAGAAAAATCTGTACTTCTTCCATGAGACAGTCTCAAGAGGGACAGTCCAGAGTCAAATGTCATTGAGAAATAAAAAAGAAATTAAATGATATCTATTATAACAATATAATAGGGCTAGAGAGATAGCACAGCAGTAGGATATTTGCCTTGCACGCAGCCTACTCAGGATGAATCGTGGTTCAAATCCTGGCATCCCATATGGTCCCCCCTGCTGGGAGCAATTTCTGAGTGCAAAGCCAGGAGTAACACCTGAGTGGTGTAGGATGTGACCCAAAAATACAAACAACAATGTCAGGCTGGGAAAATCTACGAAACTACGCCTGCCCCGTGGGGCCCAACTGTGAAAAATTGTGAGTGCTGCCTGTGTGTGTCTGTCTACTCTCCTGTCGCGTGAACCTCTTGGGAGTGGGCCACAAAGAGACTCCAGAAGAGCACGATCAGTCCACTTCGCGCCTTGCACTCTTTCTAAGGAAAGAACACCATCGCAACAAGAAGAAAAAAATCACACTAAGAACTGTGCCGGATCACTGAAGCCCAGCATTTTTCTCCGGACTGTCTTCTCTGCTTCGTGCTCGGGCCTAAGATTTGATCCTGTGTGAGATTTCATCCACGGAGGACTCCACTCCCTTGGAGGCAAGTCGACCCATCCAGAAAGGGCGGAGCCAGAGGAGTGTGGCTGCCTACACCATTTAGCCAATAAATACCACCACAACACGTAGAAAAACCCACAATACAAGTGTGACAATGGGGAAACAACGCAGGCCAGCATCAGGCATAGAGAATGAAGATAACAATTCTGATGACCAGATAATGACCAACCAACTAATCAACCTCTCAGATAAGGACTTTAGACTAGCAATATGGAAGATACTCAAAGAACTCAAAGAAACCATGGATCAAGTTGAACAGAACACTAATAAGAACCAAGAATATATGAAGACAGAAATCACAAAACTCCAAACTGAAATAACAGGTCAACTAACAGGCCTGAAAAACTCAGTAAACGAAGTGAATGACAAAATGGATAAGCTCTGGGACAGGGGTATCAGAAGCTGAGAATAGACTTTGTGCTGTGGAAGATGAGATACATAACAATTCCATACAGCGGGAGAGATTGGAAAAGAAACTTAAAGCAAATGAACAGACAATGGAAAAATTAGTCAAAGAATGGGAACAGATGAAAATAGAAGTCTATGATAAGCTTGACCAGAAACACTTAAGAATCATTGGAGTCCCAGAGACCCCAGGAAGAAAATTTCCAGGAAGAATCAACGGTCAAGAACATCATTAAAGAGAAACTTCCAGAGGCTAAAGAATACAAGTGATCAAATCATGCATGCCCGAAGAGTACCAACCAAAAGAAGACCCCAGAAAAACCACCCCAAGACACATCCTAGTCACAATGACAAACCCACAGATAGAGGACAGAATTCTAAAAACCAGCAAGATCAAAAGGGAAATTACATTCAAGGAGCATCCTTGAGATTTACAGCAGACCTGTCACCAGAAACACTCAAGGCCAGAAAGCAGTGGTGGGATATTGTGACAAGACTGAATGAAATGAATGCTTCACCTAGAATACTGTACCCAGCAAAACTCACTTTCTGGTTTGACGGAAGAATACATAGTTTCACAGACAAAAAACAGCTCAGAAACTTAACAGACTCAAAACCAGTCTTAAGATAAAAACTGAAAGACCTAATTTAAGACAAGACTAACCAAAAGACACACCAAATTTTGATATAAAGATGGCATTAAATTCCAGGACAATTTTTTCTCTCAATGTCAATGGACTAAATGCACCAGTTAAGAGACATAGAGTGGCTAAATGGATCAAAAAACTCAATCCAACCTTCTGCTGCCTACAAGAAATGCACCTGAATAGTCAGAACAAACATAGACTCAAAATAAAAGGCTGGAGAAAAATTATCCAAGCAAACAACACCCATAAAAAAGCTGGAGTGGCCATACTAATATCAGATAATGCAAACTTTATACTCAGGAAGGTTGTAAGGGACAAAGATGGACATTTTATATTAATCAAGGGGTATGTAGAACAGGAAGAAATAACTCTCCTAAACATATATGCACTGAATGAGGGGCCAGCAAAATATTTAATACAACTGTTGATAAATCTGAAAAATAATATCAATAACAACACAATAATTGTGGGGGACCTTAACACGACTTTGTCAACACTGGATAGGTCAACCAGACTGAAATCCAACAAGAATATACTAGACCTGAGGAGAGAAATGGAAGAAAGAGGCCTAGTGGATATATATAGGACACTCCATCCCCAGAAACCTGGATACACATTCTTCTCCAATGTACATGGGACATTCTCCAGGATAGACTACATGCTGGCACATAAAACATACCTCCATAAGATCAAGAGGATAGAAATTTTGCAGGCTACCTTTGCTGACCACAAGGCTCTGAAATTATATGTGAATTCCAAAGGGACACAGAAGAAAAACTTTAACACCTGGAAGTTAAACAGCCTCATACTGAATAACCAGTGGGTCCGAGATGAAATCAAGGAGGAAATCAAAAGTTTCCTGGAAACAAATGACAATAAAACACAAACTATCAGAACTTATGGGACACAACAAAAGCAGTACTGAGAGGAAAATTTATAGCTTTGCAAGCACACATCAGTAAGGAAGAAGGGGCTTACCTGAATAGCTTAATGACACAGCTAATAGTACTAGAAAGTGCTCAATAGAAGGACCCAAAAATAGGGAGACAGAAGGAAATAACAAAGCTGAGAGCAGAAATCAACGAAGTGGAAACCCAAAAAACAATCCAAAAGATCAACGAAAGCAGAAGTTAGTTCTTCGAAAAAATAAACAAGATTGATAGACCACTGGCAAAACTAACAAAGAAAGAGAGAGAGAGAAACTTGATAACTCATATTAGGAATGAAAAAGGAGAGATCACTACTGATATGTCAGAGATTGAAATGGTAATCAGAAACTACTTTGAGAAACTCTATGCCACTAAAAATGAGAACTTGGAATAAATGGATAAATTCTTGGACTCTTATAATCTTCCACGGTTGAAGGAAGAGGATGTAGCATATCTAAACACCCACATCACTATTGATGAAATTAAAACGGTAATCAAATGTCTGCCCAAAAACAAAAGCCCAGGCCCAGATGGA
Organism: Suncus etruscus; assembly: GCF_024139225.1. Lineage (NCBI taxonomy): Eukaryota > Metazoa > Chordata > Mammalia > Eulipotyphla > Soricidae > Suncus > Suncus etruscus. The sequence continues at coordinate 23,196,805 of NC_064859.1, read as the reverse complement.
TTCACTAATGAATTCTTTCAAACTTTCCAAGAGGAACTACTACCAATCCTGGCAAGACTCTTTCATGAAATTGAATGAACGGAAACACTTCCAAATAGCTTTTATGAAGCCAATATCACCTTGATACCTAAACCAGACAGAGATGCTACAAAAAAAGAAAATTACAGACCAATATCTTTGCAGATGCAAAGATCCTCAACAAAATCCTGGCAAATAGGATTCAATGCCTCATTAAGAAGATTATCCACTACGATCAAGTAGGTTTCATCCCAGGAATGCAAGGATGGTTTAACATTCGTAAATCTATCAACATAATACACAACATCAACAACAAGAAAAATAAAAATCACATGATCATATCAATAGATGAAGAGAAAGCATTTGATAAGGTTCAACACCGATTCTTGATCAAAACTCTCAGCAAGATGGGAATGAAACGAACCTCTCTCAATATAGTTAAGGCTATCTACCACAAGCCAGTGGAAAATATTATCCTCAATGGAGAAAAACTAAAAGCCTTCCCTCTTAATTCTGGCACAAGGCAAGGCTGTCCTCTCTCACCACTACTATTCAACATAGCACTGGAAGTCCTTGCTGTAGCGATCAGGCAAGAAAAAGATATCAAGGGAATCCAGATAGGAAAGGAAGAAGTCAAGCTCTCACTGTTTGCAGATGACATGATACTCTACTTAGAAAACCCTAAAGACTCTACCAAAAAGCTTCTAGAAACAAGACTCATATAGCAAGGTGGCAGGCTACAAAATTAACACACAAAAATCAATGGCCTTTCTATACACCAATAGTAATAAGGAAGAAATGGACATTAAGAAAACAACCCCATTCACAATAGTGCCACACAAACTCAAATATCTTGGAATTCACTTGACTAAAAATGTGAAGAACCTATACAAAGAAAACTATAAAACTCTGCTCCAAGAAATAAGGAGGACACATAGAAATGGAAACACATACCCTGCTCATGGATTGGCAGGATTAACATCATCAAAATGGCAATACTCCCCAAGGCATTATACAGATTTAATGCCATCCCTCTAAAGATACCCATGACATTCTTCAAAGAAGTGGATCAGGCACTTTGAAATTTGTTTGGAACAATAAACACCCTAGAATAGCTAAAGCAATCATTGGGAAAAAGAATATGGGAGGAATTACTTTCCCCAACTTTAAACTTTACTACAAAGCAATAGTTATCAAAACAGCATGGTATTGGAATAAGGACAGGCCCTCAGATCAGTGGAATAGGCTTGAATACTCAGAAAATGTTCCCCAGACATACAATCACCTAACTTTTTATAAAGGAGTAAGAAATCCTAAATAGAGTAAAGAAAGCCTCTTCAACAAGTGGTGTTGGCACAACTGGTTAGCCACTTGCAAAAAATTGAACTTAGACCCCCAGCTAACATCATGTATGAAGGTAAAATCCAAATGGATTAAAGACCTCAATATCAAACCCAAAACCATAAGATATATAGAAGAACACATAGGCAAAACATTCCAGGACATTGAGACTACAGGCATATTCAAGGAGGAAACCGCACTTTCCAAGCAAGTAAAAGCAGAGAATAACAGATGGGAATATATTAAGCTGAGAAGATTCTACACTTCAAAGGAAATAGTGCCCAGGATACAAGAGCCACCCACTGAGTGGGAGAAACTATTCAGCCAATACCCATCAGATAAAGGGCTAATCTCCAAAATATACAAGGCACTGACAGAAATTTACAAAAAAAAAATCTAATCCCATTATAAAATGGGGAGAAGAAATGGACAGACACTTTGGCAAAGATGAAATACAAATGGCCAAAAGACACATGAAAAAAATGCTCCACATCACTAATCATCAGGGAGATGCAAATCAAAACAACGATGAGATATCACCTCACACTACAGAGAATGGCGCACATCACAAAGAATGAGAATAAACAGTGTTGGCAGGGATGTGGAGAGAAAGGAACTCATCCACTGCTGGTGGGAATGCCGTTTAGTTCAACCTTTATGGAAAGTGATATGGAGATTCCTCCAAAAACTGGAAATCGAGCTCCCATACGATCCAGTTATACCACTTCTAGGAATATACCCTAGGAACACAAAAATACAATACAAAAATCCCTTCCTTACACCTATATTCATTGCAGCACTATTTACCATAGCAAGACTCTGGAAACAACCAAGATGTCCTCCAACAGACGAAGGGCTAAAGAAACCGGGGTACATATACACAATGGGATATTATGCAGCTGTCAGGAGAGATGAAGTCATGAAATTTTCCTATACATGGATGTACACGGAATCTATTATGCTGAGTGAAATAAGTCAGAGAGAGAAAGAAAAACGCAGAATTGTCTCACTCATCTATGGGTTTTAAGAAAAATGAAAGACATTCTTGCAATAATAATTTTCAGACACAAAAGAAAAAAGAGCTGGAAGTTCCAGCTCACCTCAGGAAGCTCACCACAAAGAATGATGAGTTTAGTTAGAGAAATAACTACATTCTGAACTGTCCTAATAATGAGAATGTATGAGGGAAATGGAAAGCCTGTCTAGAGTACAGGCGGGGGTCGGGTGGGGTAGAGGGAGATTTGGGACATTGGTGATGGGAATGTTGCAATGGTAATGGGTGGTGTTCTTTACATGACTGAAACCCAAACACAATCATGTATGTAATCAAGGTGTTTAAATAAAATATAAAAAAACAAACAACAACAAAACAATATAAACTCAAAAGTCATGTTAAATGAAAGAAACTGCACAGAAATGAAAGAAATCCTGACAAACTGTATCAGTCAACTTATATAAAGTTCATGAACAGCTAAAGTTAACTCAGAACAAACTGTATTGCTTTTGGAACGTAATGGTAAGAGCAAGTGGAAATGTATCAGAAAAGTGATGGGGATGGGCTGGAGCGATAGCACAGCAAATAGGACATTTGATTGTCTTGCATGTGGTTGACCCTGATTGAATTCTTAGCATCTCATATGATTCCCCAAGCACCAACAGGAGTTATTTCTGAGTGCAGAGCCAGAACTAAGACCTATGCACCCAGGGATACAACCTAAAAATTAAACTAAAAAAAAACTAGAAAAACTAAAATAAAATAAAACTAAACTTATGAGCATTATAAAAAACTCACTATTGGTCCTAACTTAGACTTCATGTGATTTGACAGTGACCGTCCAACCTGGAACCCTAGATCTCAGACATAGATCTGATACGGTTCTCTGCAATAGCTCCAGGAACCACACTCCCTCTGGGACATTCTTAATACTGCTCGGACACCAACATGTGCCAGTTTTGATATGATATCCTGACAATGAGGAAATGGAACACTTGGTCTAAGAGCAGGTTGTCTTGCCTCACTACCTAACAATAAGATGAAATCAGAAGACATGTCATCCTTTGATCTGTGCAAAAGCCAAGATTGCTAATTACAGAAGACTAACTGTGATAACCATGGCTGGGCAGAACTTAACCTGTGACCAATAAAAAAGACTCTACTCTAGGCTTTGGCCTATTACCTGTACAACAACCAAGATCTCTAATCCCAGAGGTCTGGCTGAGACAACTGCAACTGAGCAAAACTTCTGGAAACATAATGAAAGACTATCCTAGGCTTCATACTAGAATCCATGCAAAACCCAAGACTGATTAAAATTACAGTGTTGGAACAGAACTTCTAGAAACATAAAGAAAGACTTCACTCTAGTTTCCATCCTATGACCTGTGCAAACACCAAGATCTCTAGCTACTGAGGCCTGATTTTATTATCCACAACTGAGCGGAAAGTTTCCAGACACCACAAAAAGACCTAGGGAAGAGAAAAAGAGCATGTACGGAGCCTATAGTTATTTCCATGACAGTATGCTTCAAGAGCAGAGAAACCCTTTATCTCTTAGGCCAAGGGAATTCCCTTTCTAATCTCCCAATATTTACTGTGCCTATGAAAAAAAAAGCACAAATTAATTTGTTGTTGTTGTTATTGTTGTTTTTTCTTTTTTGTGTGCTTTGTTTTGTTTTTATTTCAGGACTGTGGTTATTGTTTGGTTGTTGTCTTTATTGATGTGGTGCTTTTCGGGTTCTTTTGTTTGATTTTTTTGTATGGATTTTGTGTTTTTCTTCCTTTTTCCCTTTCTTCTCTTAAATTGATATTTATAGTCTCTAGAAGGACTCTTTCCATTTCTTTCTTATTTTATTTTAACCCTACCCTACCCTTTTTTTCTCTTTCCTTTTTCTTCCCTCCAAACAGAACCACATAACTTGAACCCTCTTGTTTTGCCCCACAAATTGAGGGGGAAATAATGAAGGGTACCAAACCAAACAGGTATATGAACATTGAGTAGAAATAAAAAATGATAATACTTAAACACCAAATCCAAAGCCAATGACAACAAAATGAAAACCCAATCTACAACAAGCTAGATACAGAGGGGACCACTTATACTTGCAACCCGGGTGTCAGAAGAGGAATATATAGGATGCATGCTGGGAAGAGGGGTGGAGGGAGGACAACACTGATGATGGGAATGCCCCTGATTCAATGTCATTATGTACCTACAATATTACTGTGAAAGATTTGTAATCCACTTTGGTCAAAATAAAAATTATTTAATAAAAAACCTCACTATTAAAAAAAGTGATGGTAATATTTTGTACTGTGGCTGAGGGGTATACACAGAAAGATGTATGTATATATAGCAAATTCTCAGATAATGTTTCACTCAACATTGAATGAAACTATGTTATTCAAGGACTTATTATGGTTTTTTAAGTTTTATTATGCTTCATTTCACCTAAAATGAAAGTTTCCCAGAGCTAATCAGCAGTTTTAAATGAAACTTACTGTATTTCTAACTTTTTCAGATGGCATCCCTAGTTTTTGAGAAATGAACTCTATGTTAAGATTTAACAAAGATTAGTCAAATGTCAAATAACAATGCTTGAAATAATGGCTTTATAAAACTTTATGTAAATAAGACAGGTAAGTTTTACTTATTTATAGTTGATTTGAACCATACCTATAAAGTGATTATTAAAAGGAAAGAAGCCTCATAATATGAAGCTCATATATATTTATATGAATGAAGGTAGAAAAAAGTTATACCAACTTAATTTTTGTTAGTGTTATTACTTATTTTTAATATTCCTGTATTCTTTTGTTACGAATGCATTTTACTTTATTTTATTTTGGTTTTTGGGCCACATCTGGTGGTGCTCAAGGGTTACTTCTGGTTCTGAGCTCAGAAATCGCTCCTCTGGTGCTGGAGCAGTGACGCAAGCAGTAAGGCATATGCCTTGCTCCCGATAACCTAGGACAGACTGCGGTTTGATCCCCTGGTGTCCTATATGGTCCCCCTAGCCAGGATTGATTTCTGAGTGTATAGCCAGGAATAACCCCTGAGCATCATCGGGTGTGACTCAAAAAAAAAAAGAAAGAAAGAAAGAAAGAAGAAAGAAAAAGAAAAGAAAGAAAGAAAGAAAGAAAAGAAAGAAAGAAAGAAAGAAAGAAAGAAAGAAAAGAAAGAAAGAAAGAAAGAAAGAAAGAAGAAAGAAAGAAGAAAGAAAGAAAGAAAGAAAGAAGAAAGAAAGAAAGAAAGAAAGAAAGAAAGAAAGAAAGAAAGAAAGAAAGAAGAAAGAAAGAAAGAAAGAAAGAAAGAAAGAAAGAAAGAAAGAAAGAAATAAAGAAAGAAAGAAAGAAAGAAAGAAAGAAAGAAAGAAAGAAAAAGAAAGAAAAGAAAGAAAGAAAGAAAGAAAGAAAGAAAGAAAGAAAGAAAGAAAGAAAGAAAGAAAGAAAGAAAGAAAGAAAGAAAGAAAGAAAGAAAGAAAGAAAGAAAGAAAGAAAGAAAGAAAGAAAGAAAGAAAGAAAAAGAAAAAAGAAATCGCTCCTCACAGGCTTGGGGGACCATTTGGGATGCCAGGAATTAAAACTGGGTCTTTCCCGGGTTGGCTGTATGCAAGGCAAATGCCCTACCACTATGTTATTACTCTGGCCCCAATATATTGTTTTGTTTTGTTTTGTTTGTTTTTTTCTTTTGGGCTACATCCTGTGGCACTCAGGGGTTACTCCTTGTTCTGCACCCAGAAATCGCACGTGGCAAGCTTGGAGGGACCATATGGGATGCCAGGGATCTAACCCGGGTCCATCCCGGGTCTGCCACTTGCAAGGCAAATGAACACCCTACTGCTGTGTTATCGCTCCGGCCCCAAGAGTGCATTTTAAAAAAGACACCGTGTATGTTACTATTTAGTATAATGTGATAAAAAAAACACCTTTCCTTGTAAATTGTTAAGTTCAGGTGTTTTTTTTTTGTTTTTGTTTTGTTTTGTTTTGTTTTTACATTTATTGTGAAACTATTACCTTCTTTGGAGATGCTCATTTTCTTCACTTAATTTTTTCCATTTTCCATTCTTCTCTGAGATTATATGAAATCTTATTCCATTTTATTTGCTTTATTTAGAAGACATACTTTTATTTCTATATTATAAGACTAGTGCTTTTTTGTAGAATTTAAATTAATTTTTTGCTTTGTTTTTGGGCCACATCTAGCAGTGCTCAGGTACTCCTGACTCTGTACTCAGGGAGCACTCCAAGTGGGTCATATTTAGAAAATATTACTATATAATAAACTCTAATATTTCTCTTTCATATCTATCTCTTAAAAGTATAAGGGTCAAGAACTCTTTTTAAATTGAATCACTGAACACAAAGTTGTTCACGAGTGAATTTCTTTGTACAATGTTTGAGCACTCATCTCTTCACTAGTGTTCACCTCCTTTCACCCATGTCCCCAGTTTTCCTCCTACCCCACAGCATGTCTCTATTGCATTTGTTTTTTTTTTTTTTTTGTTTTTGGGTTACACCTGGCAGCACTCAGGAGTTACTCCTGACTCTGCACTCAGAAATTGCTCCTAACTGGCTCTGGGGACCATATGGGGTGCCGGGATTCAAACCACCTTCCATCCTGGGTCAGCTGTGTGCAAGGAATATGCCCTACCACTGTGCCATCTCTCTGGCTCCTGCATATACTTTTATTCTCTATCTTTCAGGCACTAGGTTCTCAATATTGCTACTAAAAGGACATTATGCACATTATTTTCCCTACTTTCAGCACCCAGTCCTTGTCCAGAGTGGTCAATTCCTACTATTATTGTCATGGTGGGTACCTTTTATGACCTACACATTATCTCCACTTTGGATCAAGCTTTCTTCTAAGGACCAGTTCTCCTGGCATTTGTTTCTATTGTATTTGGTATAATAATACAATATTACTGTAATATATAAATACAATATACACTATTGCTTATATCTCACAAATAAGTGTAGCCATTCTTTTTCTTTATAGGAAGTTACTTTACTTTGGGATGTGTGTGTGTGTGTGTGTGTGTGTGCGTGTGTGTGTGTGTGTGTGTGACACTCAGCTATGCTCGAGTTATTCCTAGCTCTGTACTCAGGAATTACTCCTGGCAGTATTCAGGGGACCATATGTGGTACCAGAATTCAAGCTGGGTTTGCCATGTGCAGAGCAAGTACCCTACCTGCTGTGTTCAATCTATTCAGCCCCTAAGTGTGATCATGTTACTTTTGTCCCTCTGACTCGTTTCACTCAGATGATCCTCTACATGTCTATCCATGTATCAGAAAAAATTTATGACTTCATTTTTTTCTTTTGTTTCTTATTATTCCATTGTACAGATGTACCAAAGTTTCTTTATCCACTTGTTTATTCTTCAACACTTGGGTTGATTTCAGATAGACCACTGTGGATGGTGCTACAGTGAGCCTAAGAATGTAGGTGACTTTTTGCATTGTGTTTTGGGGCTGTTAGAGTAATTCTCAGGAGCAGAATTCCTGGGCTATATGGAAGCTCAATTCCTAATAGTTTTGGGAGGCTGGTAGTCACACCTGACCATACTCATGGGTTACTCCTGGCTTTGTATTAAGGATCCTAGCAGACTCAGAGGACCATCTAGGATGCTGGTGACCAAACCTAGTTGAATACATGCAATGCAAATGACCTATCTGTTGTACTCTTGCTCTGGCCCTTGATTTCTAGTTTTTTGGGGGGAAAGTCTATATTGCTTTTCCAAAAGTTTAGACCAATTGACAACACCCCCTCCTCCAGCAGTGAATGAGGTTTCCCCTTTCCCTCCATCCATGCCAGCATAGATTGTTTTGTACTTTGTGATGAGAAGAACTCTCTAACTTTTGCCCAGTAATTCATACTCACTTAAATAAAGGCTCCAAACTCTTCCTTTTCCATTTCCTTTGTTGTACTCTGGTTGCCATGACAGGCAGTACAAGAATTGTAGTTCTTACTGAGGGACACACATGTGGCTGTGGCACTTGCACATTTAGCATAGTCCATACACTGGATCATTCACTTTGGTTAGAGGGCCTTGCATACACCTAGTTGCAGTGCAATGAGGATTGACATTTTTATTGAGCTAGAGAGACTCCTACAAGGCAGTGATCCTGGAATTTAACTTAACATTTGGGGAGGTGCCAAATATCCAACTCATGCCAGCAAGACAAAGTTCTCCCTATGTCTTTCATATCCCAATGATAACCATAACAATAGTCACTGCTTTAACCTTAGCAAATATTGATTCTTATTTAGATTTAACTGAAGGTTAATACATCTACAGTTTCTCAAATCCTAATTCCAAATTCAGGTTTTCCATTTCTTTTCTCCCAAAAAGTCATTTTGTCATTTCAATCAACGAGACTCTTCAGTTTATACTTCATAAAACTTATTTTATCTCATTTTTGACTTATACAACAACTTTCAGGAAAGTATCATGGTCAGCAATTACTTACCTACATTACTTTGAAAATGATGTAGGGGGGCCAGTTATTGAACTCTTGCTTAATGCTCTGGGTTTGATCTCTGACATTAAAAATTCTTACTGTCAAGTGGTTTTATGCATTCTGCCAGTTTACACGGTTCCTTTGTAAATAATTGTTTTCCTTTGGCTATTTTAAATATGTCTTTATTAACTTTTGACTTCTGTGTTTTAATTGTTTATGTATATATCCTGTTTAAGATAATTTCTTGCAAATCAGTCATCTTTTATGAAGAACATGGAAATTGTTATCATCACCTTGAAATATTTCTCCTTTATCCTTTGTTCACCCATTTAAAAACCTTATTAGAAACAAATACATATTTTAAATTTAGACACCCTTATTTGCAATATTGTTAACAATAGAATTTCAGGTAAACGTATTCTAACTACACATCCACCACTAGTGTCGGCATCCTTTCACCAAGTACCCTCACTAGCCCTCTTTGTAAACTTAAAAAAACATCGTACTTTAAGTTACTTATTAACAATAATATTAATGTTCATGATTGAGATGTAAAACTCTACTTCATTGCCTTGAAAACATTCAAGTGTTTTAAATGTCACTTTTAACAGTGACCTTATGCTGTTTCCAGTCAATCTTATTATCCCATCACCCATATACCTCCTACTTGGCATTCTCGTTCTGTAATTCATTGCTAAGTGTTATGGTCATTTAAAACCTTCTATTGCCTTACTTTCTTCTTTTTTTTTTCTTTTGTTTTTTTGAGTCACACCCAGCAGCACTCAAGGGTTACTCCTGGCTCTACGCTCCAAAATAGCTCCTGGCAGGCTCCGGGGACCATATGGGATGTTGGGATTCGAACCACTGCCCTTCTGCATGCAAGGCAAATGCCCTACCTCCATGCTATCTTTCTGGCCCTCCTTATTTTATTTCTATATATACCACAGATGAGTGAGATAATCTGATATTTGTTCTCCCTTGGTTTACTTTACTTAACGTTATATACTTTCAAGTTACATCCAAGTTTAAGCAAACGGCACAACTTATTATTTTCTTATATTTACATAGTATTACTATATACATATACGTTGTAACTTCCTTATCTATTTATTTGTCATTGGCATTTGAGTTGCAAAATAAGTTGTATTCTACCTTTCACATTTTAAACTCTCATTTGTATTTACCATCTACTTTTCCTTATGTTCTATAATATGACAATATTTTCAGAAATGTCTTCCCGGGCCAGAAAAATAGCATGGAGGTAAGGCATTTGCCTTGTGTGAAGAAGGTCAGTGGTTTGAATCCCGGCATCCCATATGGTCCCCCAAGCCTGCCAGGAGAGAGATCTGAGCATAGAGCCAGGAGTAACTTCTGAATGCTGCCGGGTGTGACCCAAAAACAAAACAAAACAAAAAAAAGAACTGTCTTCTAATTTACTAATCCTCTCTTAATTGTGTTATGAATGGCTCTCTTCAATATGGCTGTGTAGTGAATTTTTAATTTTTGTATACATATTTTAGAGTCCTAGTATTTCTACTTGTTCTTTTAAATTAATATGATCTCACTTTAGATCATTTAAAATTTTCTCATGTATTTTTCACTAACAATTAAAACATTTACTTTACAGTATCCATGTGATAGTCTTATTCTCTGAAGTATTGAGTCTAATGCAAATGACTTTTTTATTTATGAATTCTTATTCTTGATAGTGAAGCCCCAATTTTCACATTGGCAGATAAATGATTGATTATTCTCAGAGGTTGTTTCCACATCTGAATGTCAATAGGAATATAGGTGTTTTTTTATAATATTTCATTTAAAGAAATTGGTGTCATTAAAATTGTTATCATGATACGTTTTAATTGCCCAACTTTCATGGGTTTATATATGCTATTTGCATCTATATAAGCAAGAAAATCCAAACATCTTAACTTTGGAAGCCCCTAAATAATAAATATCAAATCATCCAAAATATAATATTTTACTTCAGTGGAGAACATAACAATACTGTTCACATGATTAAAAAAAACAGACAATAGACCTGTGCTGGCTGGTTGCAGCCTGGGTCCTGCTCTTAGCATGAGAAAAGTTCTGGAGGCCAGAACCTCTCACAACCCTGGAGATGGGTGGGACAGGCTTCTTTTGGGATACTCCTATAGAGGGTGAGATGCCCAATGCCATGCTTTCAGTGGTCCTCAAACTATGGCCCGCGGGCCACATATTGTATTTGTATCTGTTTTGTTTCTTCATTGCAAAATAAGATATATGCAGTGTGCATAAGAATTTGTTCATAAGTTTTGTTTTTACTATAGTCAGACCCTCCAATGGTCTGAGGGACAGTGAACTGGCCCCTGTTTAAAAAGTTTGAGGACCCCTGCCAGATCATCATGCTGAACTGGTCTTGAGAAGACCAGATCTTTACATCGGACAAGTCTGGGTAACTCTGACATGAGAGATAAAGTATTAAAGCCTTTATTGGTAAACCACTTGTTCTTTCCTTGACCATTCCCCAGAAATTCTCTGTAAATTTCCAAGTGGAGATTTCTCCAGTATTGCTGTGTTTATGCAAATGAACAAGCCAAGATTATTCAGTTATCTGGCAAGGTTCAATATGAAGGTGGAGAGAAAACTTTTTATAGAGCTGATTGAAGTAAATGCATTCTAGGGGTTAGAACGGTGGCACACTGGTAGGACATTTGCCTTGCAAGTGGTTGACCTAGGACAGACCACAGTATAATCCCCTGGCATCCCATATGGTCCCCCAAACCAGCATTGATTTCTGGGCACAGAGCCAGGAGTAACCCCTGAGCGTCACTGGGTGTGGCCCAAAACAAAAAAAAAATGCATTCTAGCGGGCTTAACTTAAAGCCCACTCCTCTTGGGTGACCTATATGGAAGTGTACTTACTGGGTGTAATAAACTGGTCATAAGGAATTAAAAGCTGAAAATGCAATCACTAGTCTGGCTAGAACTTTACCAGGAAAAACTTACACTCAATAGGAGAAGTAACAGTAGAAGTAACTCAGAGCTGTGCTTATTGCTTTTACTAAACTCAGGGGAAGGCCTGGGTATCTTCAGACAACATTTGTAATAATAGGAAGTATATCCTGAGGAAGACTGGCAGCATGAGCTCACACAGATGCCAAAAATTATCTGGAATAGGTGTAATGCTATGATGCTTTGGTTTCTGTTTTAACTTCTGTATTATCATTTCAGAGGTAGCTCTGTTCTCCAAAGGATAAAGAGGACCATGTACTGCTCCAGGGCCTGATTTAAGTAATATTATTAATCAATCATTATAATTAGTAATTAATAGTTAATTGTTATTGAGTAATATTATTAATAACAGGGCCTGGTTTAAGTAATATTTCCCTGTCTAATTTATCTGATCCTTTCCAGGTATTGAAACTGAAGAACTGAACCAGTTAATTGCCTCATTAGGAGCTAAGGTAACATGAAATTTCACCCATTTTTATGGGTAGGGTCCACAATCTTTTGCCAGCCTAACAAGTTACAGAAGATGGACCTTCAAGCCACACTCTCTTTTAATAACTTCGAAGGTGGTGTGAAATCTCTAGGGAAAATATGGAACAGGAAGGTCATCAGAAAAGCTTCCAGGAGAATAAGGGCAAGAAGGGTCATGGGAACTCAACTAGCTAAGGTCATTGACACCAATTGGAAGTTACATTAAACCTATCCATTTCAGAGGTTAGGGCAAATAGAAAGAATTAACCAGCCACTAACATTTAAAAAGGATGGATGGTATAAGGAAAGAAGGAGCAAAATTATGGCTTCCCCTGCTAATGTTAAATGTAAAAGAATTAGCACCAAGTGTTGGGTTGCATTTCTTCATCTTTTTCTGACCCAGTGCAGGAAAGGCAACTGGATTTTAGGGCCCTAGTTTGTTCTCTCTACCCCAACAGCTGTTGAAGTTGCAGGATTGAAGAAGCAGGAACCTCCTTTCTCTTGGTGGTGAAGTCAGAGCCTGAATAAGAAGGACCCCTTGAAGATTCAGCTGACTCAGCTCCCAGGACCAGAACAGAAGGCAAATAGACTGATGTTCCTGCTGACTATGGTCGTGACTGTGCAATGACTGTGGGACAACCAAATAGAATGAACATCCACTTACCCCGACTGTAAATGAGGGTGTGTGGGGGTCAAACTGTCACCCCAGGAATCCCTCACCTAAATTTTGACTTATGTGATTTCTTTGGGTTTCTTTTTTTGTTTTTTTTTTTTGTTTGTTTATTTGTTTGGGATTTCTTATTATATTCTACAATATCTCCTCCTACTGAGGTGTAAGTGTTAAAATAAGTGGATACCAGCACATAGTTTCAGATTACAATGCCCTGAGAGCATTCTTATTTTATGCTTGCCCATAATGGAGTTCTCCAAAATATGGGGGGAGAAATATTTTCTCTGCAGGGTATATGAATGTGTCAGGAAGCCAGCTGGTAGCTCAGAGGGAGCTAGACCCTGAGGCTAAGGCTAGAGATCTCAGGCAGAGTTTTGGGAGTGCTGCTAACCAAAGTTGTCTGGCCTAAATATCAGTAGGGTCTTTAAGAGAATGTGCCCATACTAACTTTCTAGAAGGGAAGCATCAGTTAAGGCAAATAAGAAAGAGGGAACCAGCAGCTCAACACTGCCTTGAGGTGCTAGTGTTAGTCCCACAATCCTGTACCTCTTCTTGATCCAATAACTGAAGGGGAAGAGACACTCAGGACCGTAGAAGCAATCTACCATTTTCTCAATGCTACCCAGCTGGAGCTGACCAAAGACTGCTGGTTATGTTTGAACCCTAGACCCCCATGTCTCATGGGAGTGCGAATAATGGATGACAGTGGTCCAGACAACAGACTCTGGCTGCCCCTGACTGAGGGGAGGATAACTCTGTAATGAATACAAGACATGATCATGTGCCTCTTACCCACCCCTGGAGGGGCCACCAGGGTCCCCTCCTCTGACCGTAGAGGCCAATATAGCTGAATGAGGAAATAATCCCTATTTGGCACCAAATGGGTCATATACCAAGAGACTGACCCCATGTGCTTGCCAATGCTTTTTCAAACCCAGATGAGTTTTGTATCATGATCATTCTTCTACAACAGGTGTATATCTGATTTGGAGAAGGTGGGTGGGAACAAGTTGAGCAGAATTATCATCCCCACCAGAAGAGAGTCATTCCCCTTCTTATTCCAGCTCTTGTAGCAACTGGTGTGGGAGTGGCCTCCCTTGTCAAGAAAAAACAACTTGAACAACTCTCCCAACAAGTGGATGCTGATCTGAGAAGATATCACTTTTATTTCAGGAGGTTAGAGGAATAAGTTGCCTCCCTAGCTTAAGTTGCTCTCCAAAACAGGCAGGGGCTGGACTTACTCTTCCTGAAGGAAGGAAGTCTATATATGATTCTCGGGGAGCAATATTGTTTCTATGTTAACAAGTCAGGGTTCATCCGTGAGACACTGCAGCAGGTGAAGGCTAGTTTGCAGGAGCTGGAAAGGCAATGGAAAGATTCTGCCACCTGGCATGAACAGTGATTCAATCACCCTGGAAAGCTTCCCTAATTAAAATGTTTGTGCTAAGGTCCCAGTATGCGCCCATAAGTAGGGATGAGGACAAGGAACCTTAAGGAAAGTCAAAAATTTGACTCAGGTCCATAAGAAGAGGAGGGAATGTGGGATCTGAACAAGGACCTGCCATTTTGTAAAGGCCACATGACAGGCTTCTCATAGGTTCTGAGCAGGGAGAGATGCCATTTTGTAAGGACAACATGGTGTAAGCCACATGCTAGATTTCATAAGCCTATTTCCATTAACACTATCCCAAGCATCTTGGCCATATCAGCTAGCCTATCTGGGAAGGACACAAAGGAGCAGTAGAAAGGTATCCCTAGACAGTAACCAATCCTTTCAAAGAACACCAGAAAGCTAGAACCTCCTTATATCCCTCCCTATATAATCCTTTTCATGACCTTGGGAGGGGTTTATCTCCTTCTAGAGATGAACCTGACTGTGTCAATTTGGGGGCTGTTGGAAGACAGATTAAAGTTTTGTTCAACTTAAAAAAAAACCAAATAGAAACCAAATGCTTTTGAAGATAATAGACTTTTGGCTGAACACTGTGTAAAATATTACTTAATTTAATTTTAAAAGCAACCCTAAAGACAAGCATTAACCTAATTTTAATAGATGAAGAAATAAAAGACTCAGAGACGTTAAGTACTTTTCTCAAGGACACACGAGTAAGTTTCATAGACTGTACTTAAAATAAAGACTCAGGGATGTTAAATGCTTTTCTCAAAGACACATAAATAAGTTTCATGGACAGTACTTAATCCTATATTTGATAGAGGCCACAGCACAACTTTTCTCTCATGTTACACACATTCATACATTCACCCACATTTAAAAAGTGCCTCATATATTTGTGCAATTTGGAAATTCATAGTTCTTAAAGAAGGAAGGGGTCTATATTTATGGAGGAGTTAGGGAATAGCTGAGAGAGAGAAAGAGAGAGAGAGAGAAAGAGAGAGAGACAAAGACAGAGACAGAGACAGAGAAAGAGAGAGATTTCTGCAGCTCCACAGCAGAGGTGATCTGCCTGAAGTAGATGAGCCTTCCACAAAATTCCAGATGGTGGAAACTGTTGGATGGCAAAAAGGGAAGACATGCCAAGGGAGGAACATTCAACAAAGGCCTATTGGTATTGAAGGTAATAAAATAGGTCATGGCATAAGGGGAGAAAATTGGGAAGCTAAGCAGAACTAAAGATATAGTGGCTTTATTAGAGTGGTAGATTTCTCTATAACTCCTCTTCCCCAAAACATACACATCATCTTGGAAATAGTAGTAATAACAATAGTGACAAAAATGATAAGGTAGTAATATGTAAGGTGAGGGAGAGTACAAGGGACTTTCTGGACCATTGAATTCTAGTCTTAGTTTTATTATTCAGAGGTGCTCTGTGCATATTACCTAACTAATCTTATCTTAACTTTTCTATCTTTAGTGTCAATGATTCATTTACTTGACAAATATTAATTAAACACATATGCCAAACCCTGTAGAAGGCACTAGAATTGCAATCATGACCTAAGAAGACACCTTCCCCACAATTCAGACACCTTTCTTACGATCTAGTGAGAGAGCTAGGTTTTAATCTTACCTACAATTTCTTATTTCAAATTTCAGTAATGTTGTGAATAGAAAGTATTAAGAAAATAGAATAAGAATAGAAAGTATTAAGTATTATTAAGAAATAAGCAAGGACAGTTTGGGATTGCAAGTCAGGGGATACCTGTTTGAAGAGGAAAGTTCATTTGAAATCGGAAGGACAATAAGACATTAAATAGGGAAAATGAAGAAAAAAGTATTCTAGAGCAGTATTTCTCAACTGAAGGCTATATAGTCCCTTGTTAGCTCCCAGGATATTCTGAGGGGGCTACTGTTGAATATCATCTAAGTTGGTGGAGCAGAGCATGAGATTAGGGGACCGACCTACTGGTTGGACAGGAGGGACATGAAAAAGAATCAAGGTCAGAAGGATCCACATTTGGAGAATGGAAAAAAAAACCACTGATTTAGACAAGATAACACTAAGGGCACAGAACCTGAGGAAAGAGAGAGAGAGAGAGAGAGAGAGAGAGAGAGAGAGAGAGAGAGAGAGAGAGAGAGAGAGTTCAAAACAGATTGGCTGATGTGATTGGAGTAAGACTAAAGAAATAGGTAAGAGAAGATGAGCCACATAGTTTTGAAAGCCATGTTCAGGAGTTTGAACTTTATGCTAAGAACAGGTGTGAATTTATAGAAAAAAAGATGCTAAATGAACCCAAATTACAACTTAAGTAAAATGATTAATTCTGGTTGCTCAGTAGAAAACTGGATAGGAATTTCAGAGAGTTAGTATAGAAATTATGGCATTTTCTTGCCACAAGTCAACTCCAGTGTGATCTCCAATACCACATATGGTCCTTTGAGCCCTCCTCTGATCAGGAGTGGTCTCAGAGCACAGAGCCAATGATGCTGGACCTTAGCACCATCAGATGTTGAAAAAAGAAAGAAAGGGGGCCGGGCGGTGGCGCTGGAGGTAAGGTGCCTGCCTTGCCTGCGCTAGCCTAGGACGGACCGCGGTTCGATCCCCCGGCGTCCCATATGGTCCCCCAAGAAGCCAGGAGCAACTTCTGAGCGCATAGCCAGGAGTAACCCCTGAGCGTCACTGGGTGTGGCCCAAAAACCAAAAAAAAAAGAAAAAAGAAAAAAGAAAGAAAGAAAAAAGAAAGAAAGAAAGAGAAGGAAGGAAGGAAGAAAGAGAGAGGAAAGAAAGAGAAGAAAGAAAAGAGAGAAAGAAAGAAGGAAAGAAAGTGAAATAAAGAAGAAAAAGAGTGAAAAAGTGAAAGAAATAAAGAAAAGAAAGGAAGAAGGAAAAAGAGAAGAAAGTAAAGACAGAAAAAGAAAAAAGTAAAGTAAGAAAAGAAAAGATAAAAGGAAGAAAGGAAGAAAGATAAAGGGAGAAATAAAAAAGAGGAAGAAAGGAAGAAAGCAAGGAAGGAAGGAAGGAAGGGAGGAAGGAAGGAAGGAAGGAAGGAAGGAAGGAAGGAAGGAAGGAAGGAAGGAAGGAAGGAAGGAAGGAAGGAAGGAAGGCAGGCAGGCAGGCAAGCTGGTCTACACTCTTGCACTCACAAGACAGGATAAAGGCTTCCCTCAGTGGATATGAAGAGAAGTGAAATGAGTAGATTCTGGATATATTTGGGATGTCAATTAACAGAATTTGCTAATGGAGTGGTAAGTGAGGTAAGGGGAAACCAAGTATGATGTATTGGTCTTTGCATGAAATTGATGTATCTGTGACAGGGCGGGCAGCTGAGAGAGAGAGGAATAAATGGAGAAGCCAAACCAAGATGCAGGAGCCAAACCTTTAGACATACAAGAAAAAAACTTGTGTAACGCACTCAAGGAGAAATATCAGATGAGTGCACAGGAGAGTGCTCTGGAACATGGAGCAGCCTTGCTATTCAAAGCTGAGGTGACACTTTCATCCCTTACCTGCCTGTTCCTATAGAAGCGCTCAGTGAAGAATGACTGATGGTTACCTTAAAAAGAAAGAGTAGAAGAAGAAAGGAAAACTTAAGCTGGAAGGCTGATGAGGATTCTGCTGAATCAAAGAACCAGAAGTGTCATTCGTGTAAGTCTCTCCAGTAAATCTTTTATCAACAACGTTATTAGCTTGCTCTAATTAAAGGAACTCTTCAACTCCCCTCCTCTTTTAAAACCAGTAATCAAATCTATTTTCTAGGGTCATTTACCTCAGGAACTTACACTCCAAGAACTCATTTACCTCAGGAACTAGCACCTCATTTAATTCATTTTCCTCAGGAACTTACACCTCAAGACCAGAGATCCAGTTAAGAAATCCAAAGTAAGAGGTACTGCACTGGAAGAAGAGTAGGCTTGAAGTGAGAAGACTGGGAGCACAGAAGCAGGGCTAGAGCCGAAAAGGTAACTAATCCAGAAAACCAGCTCCTTCAGTCACTCTTCCCTGGATTGTCTTCTCAGTAGGGACAAGACTGACACAAAGACTCCCGTGGGGAAAAGCTATAGCCCTCAGGATTTGGCTCTGTCTGAAAATCTGAATCAAAAATCACTGGCTTCAGAGAAATTTGACCACTTTTTTCCTGATGGTGACTGAAAAGTGATGATTACTCAGGGTTCCTGGTGGAGCTCCTGGCAGAAACTTCAGGAAGTGACTGATCTGGTCATTAGGTTGACTGAGAAGCCCAAGTCCCAGTTGAGATCCAGAGTAAGGCTCTGCTTCTTGGTCTCTTTCTCACCTCCTTTCCTTAGCCACAGAACTGGAATCATTCCCAGTCTCAGCAGGCTGGAGTTTGACCTTTGTTTTAGTGTGGTAGGAATACCTCCTATTCTCCCCATACCTGGCTTCTGCTTCTAAATAGAAGAGGATTGAACTTTCCCTGCCAATAGAGGTAAGAAGAGGATATATGACTCACTTAGGTCAAGAAAATGAGGGCACATCATCTGTGCACCCTCAATCTTAATTGACTGTCCTCCTTTCCCCACTTCACTCTCTCCCTGGGACAGTGGAGAGAGCATTTTGTATATAGGATTGCACCATAAATAAAGACATGACAGGTAAGAAAGACACACCCTGAACAGTCAGCAGAATTTTCACTTAAATATCTGAACCAGAGGGTTATTTGTCATTGTATCATGACTTGGAATATTGCTAAAGACTATAAGTCTGAGCACAGTATATTTTCTTGTGGAAATAAAATAGAAAGGATAGGAGAGTGAACATCATATAGCCAGGAAATTTCTATAAATGGAGACAATATACATCTATTCATTTGACATTTGGGCATTCCTTCTACACTGATATGACATGTATTATACACATAAAAAGTCATGTGTAAAGTGTCAGGCATGGTGCTATAATAGAGACACCGGGATACAAAGATCACAGAGAGGAGAGGTCCTGAGAACCAGAGCACAAAGGTCAGTGCTTCTAGGGACTTTCTGAATGAGACTTGAGGAAAGAAACAAGGAAGAACTGAGGCCAGAGCAATAGCACAGCATTAGGGTGTTTGCCTAGCACATGGCTGACCCAGGATGGACCACAGTTTGGTCCTCAGTATCCCTTATGGTCCCCCAAGCCAGGAGCTATTTCTGAGCACATAGCCAGGAGTAATTCCTGAACATCACTGGGTGTGGCCCAGAAAACAAAAACAAAAACAAAAAGAATCTAAAAAAAAAGGAAAGACTTAAGTTTATATGCAAGAGCAAGGGCAAATACAGAGCTGGAATGAACAGAAACATAAGGTGAGAAACCCTTACGATTTCCCAAGTACTAATAGGGAGTAATTTCTGAGTGCAAACTCATAAGTAAGATCTGAGCATTGCTGTTTGTAGCCCCAGAACCAAAATAAAATAAAATAAATGGCATGAGGGGAATATTCAAGGCATTCAGAGAACCAGAGTGTGCAATGTGAATTTACTAGTAATACAGTTTGGATATCAAGATGATGCTGGGATTATTATGAAGTGAGGGAGTCTGTTTAGACATTTGGGAAAGCACTTAGTGTGTGAAAACTGAATAGCAGTTCTTTAATAATAATAAATTTAATAATAATTAATAATATTTAATAATTTGTTCAGCTGGCATGGGGCAATCATAGAGGGACCATGCCCAGATGCCAGAACCTGGGGTCTGGTTGAATCTGGGCAGATATTTCTCCAAGCCAGAGGCCCTATCAGGATGGTGGGGCTCATACATCTCAATTCCTGGGACACTTTACCAACCCAAATGAACAATAAGCTGAGTCATAAGGTGAAGATTTTGGTAAAAGACAAACTACAATTACAAAAATCTGCAAAGCATGGGGACAGGGTAGTAAATGGAACAAAGGGAGCTTGGGAGAGCCGTCATGAAGGAGCTAGCATTGTTTGTGCTAGTTGCATGAAAGACTTGGTGTCCACAACGTGCCAAAGTGCTAGGGACAGAGAGAACACTGTGAAACTTTACAGTCATAACAATTGGTCTATTTATACTCCTAAGGGAAAGACTCTGAGAGAAAGGTGAGCAGCTCCTCTGAACTAGTTTAGTTAAGTCCCACCCAGGGCACCTCAATCATATGAAGGCAGGCATGGGGGAGGTCTGTGTCCCTTGTACTATTCCTAGTTCCCCATTGTAGAGTTTCTGGTTGTTCCTGAGTAACCACTATATATGAGCTTTCCCCCCTAAGTATCATGTTGCCCTACTCACACCTTTCCAAGAGATGAGAACTCCAGAGATTTCTGCAGACAAGGAGCACACCATACCCTGTGCCCAAGCCCAGACTTCCTTGCTGCAGGCTGTCCCGGCCATTCTCAATTGTATGTATGATTTCTTGGTTCATGTTGAAATGTTTCTGGCTATCTGGCTTTAATTAAATTCCTCTTGGGGAAAGGAATCCATTCTTGTAGAACCAAAGAATTAAAAAGTTTCAGGGACTGAAGACAGTACAGTGGGTAAGGCATTTGCCTTGTATGTTGCCAACCTGGTTACAATTCCTAGCACCATAATGGGTTTCCCATGTACCACCATGAGTAAATTCTGATAACAGAGCTAGGAATAAACCCTGAATACCCACCAGATGTGACCCCACACACTAAAAATAAGTAAATTAATAAAAAAATGTATTTGATTTTCAGTTTTGTTTTCACCCTAACTTAACCATGGCGTGGAGTCCCTCAATACTAATTCCATGCTGGCACAGGAAGGCACCTGACTGAGTTGGTCAGGGTACTGAAGGAGGGGCCAGTAGCCAGCCTGATAGAGAGCAGGAGCAAGTCAGGGCCTGGTTCTCAAGTTTGCATGCACCTGCTTCCAGTATGTGGTCTTAGAAAGTTTCTAGCAGCTTAAATACCCCCCATAAGCCCTGACTCCCTCATCTTTGGGGGTCCCTTGGAGCCAGCTATGACTCTTTCATTGACTCTCTTGGGATCCCTGGAGCCTAGGAGGAACTCTTGGCCACTTTGGTCAGAAATAGTACTTTGTCTACAAGGCTGGCCATCTCTGTCCCCCACTCCACTCCAAACTTTCTGAATTGCTTGTTTTGATTCAAATTCTACTGCCTGCACAATCCCAGAGGACCTGAGGGCTTTGGATAGGATGACTTAGGCAATCTCCAGGTTTGGGCTCCTTTGAGGGGTATAGAGAATAGACATTCATAAATGTGATCCCAGAGGACATAGAGTATGACCCAGATCCCTACTCCCCTACACCCTCCATTCCTGCCTGCCACCAGGTGTTCATGACACACTGAAGAGTGTGGTGGGTAGGTGAGTGGTTGGGTGGAGGCAATGTCGGAGCTCCAGAGCCATCTCTCTCCTTCTTACCTGATGGTAGACTGGCAAGTGACCTTCAGCTTGGCGACTGTCCCCAAACACAGTCAGCCTTGGGAAGCAGCAAGACCTGAGGGGGGCGTGGTAGAGGGCGTTGGGGTTGGGGAGCCGTTTTCAAGTCAGGAAATTGCAAAAGTTCCAGTGTCTGCAGCCAAAGGCACAGTGTGGAAAATTTCAGGCTCCAAGCAGGGTTCCAGAAGGGGGGAGAGAAACTCTGGGGTGCATAGACTGGTCCTTGGCTGCCCAAGCCCAGGTCTTCCTCCACGAGCAGGAGCTGTGACCAAAGTGCAAGGCTGAGGTGTCCAGCAGCAAAACCCAAGGCCAGGGCTGCTGGCCTGAGGGTTATACAAGGGTCAAAGAGAGGATCTCATGAAAGGGATCTAGTTCTCTGGGGGATGCTAGTGAGTCAGTACTCAGAGGGAAACTGAGGCACGAGACAAAATTGGCCATAGACGAGACCAAAGCTTCAGTGTGAGAACTGCTCTTACCATCCCCTCATAAGAACCAGAAAGAGACACTTAGGGGGTAGAGTTAGGGTGCACTTGGTAAAGGAAGGGTTAGAGGAAGGACACCTCCCTTTCCACTGGACTGGGGTGGGGGGAATGTGCTTCCTCCAGGAAGAATTGAGGCTCAGACTGGCGTCCACAAAAGAGGAATGAAGTGTGTGTGTGTGTGGGGGGGGCAGTGTCAGACAGCAAAGCCACGCTGCCAGCCAAGACTTCCCCAAGCCCCCCTCCCAGCTGGCCGCCACCGACCGCCCGTCCCCTGAAGACCACAGCTGCCAAGTGGCAGAGCTCCCACCTGTCATCAGGAATCACCATGGTCCCCCTGCACCACCACCCCTCAGCCCCAACCCTGCGTCCGGGCCAGGACCATTTGACCAGCCGCCACCAGCTACTCTGCCGCTTTGCTTTACCGGGCCTCCTCGGGCTCCTGGAGCCAGGCCGAGCATGCAGCCCGCGGCTTGCCGCTGGGGATTTCACTCGGAGCCGCTACATTTGGAACCCATTATTTAATCATTAATTTCCTCCTCTCGTCGACCCCTTCCACCCGCTTCAGCTCTGCGCCCCCGCCCCAGATTAGATCTCCACGCGGTGCTTTGCAGTGATCCCTGACAGGGCTTCTGTGCTGGGGCCGGGAGGGTAGGGGATGGGGAGGCCAGAGGCTGTGTGTGTGTGTGTGTGTGTGTGTGTGTGTGTGTGTGTGTGTGTGTGTGTGTGTGTGTGTGTGTGTGTGTGTGTGTGTGTGTGTGTTTCTAAAGCAGTCCAGTTCTGAAAGCCCCCTGCGCGTAGTCTGAGGGTCAGACACTGACTGTCTCCATATCCCCTAAGCCCTTTCTCCCTTGGGGGTGCTTGGAGCTCCCAAGGCAGTGCTCCCTTGAGGACTAGCATCCCCCACAGCTGTGGGTCCGAGGGGCATCCCTGCTGAGATTCACCAGGGACAAGAGGTGCAGGGAAAGCAATAGGCCTGGGCCTCTCTCCCTGGGAGAAAGAGGAAGGTCTTGTGGGCTTTGCAGGACTTGAGAGCAGTGCAGTCAAAGATGGCTCCTTCCTCCTCCCTGCTCACCCTTGGCTGCTTGCTGAGAGAGCCTCTAGAAGGGCAAAGATCAGCCTGCCCCTTCTCTGAAAAACTCCAGGAAACTTTTCCGTGGCAGGGCTGAGGAACTCTGGGAGAGGGGACATGTCCCATGAACTTTGATCAACTGTATTCTCTGTTCATTTCCACACTGCCTCACTTGTGCCATTCTTGACGCATTGCAGAAATAGCCTGATAACCTTCATCTAGTAGTGCCTTCTGTGCAAGTACCTGAGTATGATACTAGAACCTCATTAGACTGCTCCCAGCAGAGGTTCTACTATTATGCTAGTCTAGGAGGGCCTCCAGCTCAGCAATTGAAGAGACATGCTCTGAGCTCCTTTAGAAGAGGCAGGACCTGGATCTGAGGTCCCTGCTCTTTCTACTTAAATATGACTGAGGTGGCTGGGTTCAGACCTGAATATAGGCTCCCTTTTCTGTGTGTCCTTTATTGCTCCCTCACTCTCTGAGCCTGAAGGGAACAAGCAGCTCAGGATGCATTCAGCTACCTCACAGGAGGCAAAAAGGACGAGCAACTCCTTTTTTTCCATTGCCTGCCTTGGAGCAAGATGCCCCGTCCAACATTTTCCCTATTCCTGAATTATTCACCTTCTCCAAAGGTCTAGTTTTGATCCCACATGGAGCTCTTCACTTGCTCTTGAGGTTGGGACCATCACTGGCTTTGAGTGTTCTCAGGAAGGTCCCTGGGGTTGACACTTCTCTCCTTGGCCCAGAAATTCTCAAGGTTAGAAAGAACATCATCTCCTGTTGGGAATAAAGGGATGCCCAAGGCTGTCCTGAAAATTGAGGAGTGAGATGAGTGTGGAAGTGAGAGGAGGTTCTGTCCTCCTCTCCTGTCACTACCTCTCACCCATCCCTGACCACACTCTCTTTCATGGCTGCTCATACCTCCAGAGGGCTGAAATCTATTTTTTTTTGTTGTTGTTGATTTTTATTTGCTCCTTTGTCTCTGAACTCCTTTCCTGTGCATGGAGGAAGCCCTACTGAGTGAATACTATGCAAAATCATTTCATTTCTCACTATGAGATGCCGAAACCCAATACTTTCCCAAATGTTGGCATAAGGTCATCTGAACCAGCTGGGGCAACTGGGGTCACCTGCTGGCTTTCCACCTGAAAAGTAGATTATTGTTCTAGTGGTGGTGGTAGCAGCAGCAGTTTCAGAGAGTGTCAGAGCCCTTCTTTAGCACACACTGGGGGGCTGGGAGAGGCTGATTCCACACCTGTTCTTGCCCTTCTGTGTTTCTGACTTCTGGATAACTCTGGAAAACACTAAATAGCCCTTTTCTGCTGAAAGCAGTTAAACCAAGTTTATGTTGCTTGCAACATTCTGGCCTCTTAGAGCCTTTCTTGTCCACATTCCACCCATACCTTAGAGTCTACTTGGCTTGGATTCAGATATGCAGGGACAAGAGGCCAAGTTGACATTCTTTCCAGAATTGCTTTCCCAAGTTAGACACCTGTTCTTTCCCAGAAGACTTAAGGAAGAAGGGAAGAACACAGTGCAGTGGGTGAAGGCAGGTTTTGCAATGGTCAAAACCAGGGCTCAGATATTGCTCTTCCATTTCACAAATGATTGATCACTTAACCTCTTTGAGAAATTTAAAAAATGTTTAATTTGCAAAGCCAATGAATAAAATTTGCATCAGAACAAATGACCAAGAGCAATAGAACCTAAAACTTACAGAACTGAGTTTGACAAGGGTGAGGCTAGCAGGTGGGAGGGTTCAATGGCCATTAAATGGTGGAGGGAAGCGACATTCTGGGAAAGGTGTGGTATTAGAACTCTGAAGCAATTGCTGACAGTCCTGTAAATAGCAGTGCTTTAATAAAAACTTCTAAAAAAGTAATTAAAAAAAGAATAAATAAAATATGACTTGTCCATTCAATTGAATATTATTTGGCAATTAAGAGGATATTTTAGAGGCTGGAGCGGTGGCACAAGCAGTAGGGTGTTTGCCTTGCATATGCTAACCTAGGACAAACTGCAGTTCGATCCTCCAATGTCCCATATGGTCCCCCAAGCCAGGAGCCATTTCTGAGCTTATAGCCAGAGTAGCCCTTGAGTGTCACCGGGTGTGGCTCAAAGACCAAAAACCAAAAGAAAAAGAAGACATTTTAACACAGGCCATAACATGAATGAACCTTGAAAAATTATGTTAAATGGGATATGTGAATCACAAAATTAAAAGGAAAAAACAATGGGGAAATAATATAATTAAACCTGACTCATCTAGGTTGTTGCAATGGTTAACTGAAGTAATTAAGGAACATAAAATGCCAAAAAGAGTGCCTGCAGCATAACCAACATTCAACCCTGATTTCCCAGCAAGAATATGTTGTTGACTTCAGTGATCTCTCTGTGCCCTCTGCTGTGGAAGTTCATGGTTCTCTCCACTAGAGGCAGTGCATATGTTGCTGACCCTCAGCGGTGTGAACTTGTCAATCTAACTTACTTGGACTTATGGCAGGGGTCTCAAACTCAATTTACCTGGGGGCCGCAGGAGGCAAAGTCGGGGTGAGGCAAGGCTGCATAAGGGATTTCACACAAAAAAGTCCTCAAACGTCATTATTAACAGTTTTAATTATTTTTTTCTGAACATGAAGAGAATATTTGAGTGAAGATCATGAACAGTTCTTCTGAACACGGCATCTTTTGCCTATTCCTTGCTGCCAGAGACTTGACAGCACTTCTTCTCACAAATCTGAACCACATTTGGCTTTAGAGAGGAAGCAGTTAAGACCCTCAGTATGGCTTGAGGATGATCATCATTAAGTCTAGACCTGTACTTTGACTTATTGAAGTTCAATGTGGAGAATAACTTTTCACACAAATATGTGCTCCCAAAAAGGCACATGGTGCGTTTGAACATTTGGGAAAGCTCAGGGAAGCTGGGGGGCAATTCTCTCAAAAACTGCCCATGCATGTCTGCTTTTCCACTAATCTCCCTGAACTTGGCTTTGAGATCAAAGTTGCATTGCAGGTCAATGAGCTCCATTTGAAGCACAGGAGGGGCATCTTGCACATCAAAGGAAAAGGGGTCCACACAAATTTGGAAAGTGGCTCTGTGCTTTTTGAAGTCTGCAAATCTGTGATCAAATTCCTTCTCTAGCTTAAAAATAGCATCAACATATTTCTCACCACTGAATGGTATGCCTGCATCCACAAGTTCCTTGCATGCTGGGAAATGACAAAGGTTTGTCTGAGAGAGCTGGGATTTCCATAACACAAGTTTTGTGGAGAATGCCTTCATGTTGTCATAGGCAGCACTGATAAGCTGCCCCAGGCCTTGTAACATCTTCTTTAGTACATTCAGCTTATGTGTGATGTCAACAAGAAAAGCTAAGTCCATGAGCCATTTGTGATCACTCAACTCAGAAACAGCATTCCCATCCTTCTCCATGAAGGCTTTCACTTCTCTCAACTCAAAAAATCTTTTCAGGACATTTCCCCTGCTGAGCCAACATACCTTGGTGAAATAGAGCACATCTCCATATTCGACTCCATTTCCTCTAAAAAAGCACGGAACCTCCTGTGCTTTAAGCCCCTGGATCTGATTTGGTTGATGCATTTTACAACAGACATCACATTGTCACATGGCAGGCATTTACTGCAAAGGGCCTGCTGATGGATAATGCAGTGAAGAGCAATGGCCTTCTCTACACCCTCCTCTTCAAGTTTTTTTTGAACAAGTGCCACCAGTCCATTTTTCCTCCCTGTCATTGATGGCGCTCCATCGGTTATTATTCTAACAAACCTCTTCCATGGCAAACCTGCATTCTCAATGGCATCACACAGATGCCGAAATATCTCATTAGTGGTGGTCTGGCCATGCATTGGAATTATTGTGAGCAGCTCCTCT
Organism: Suncus etruscus; assembly: GCF_024139225.1. NCBI lineage: Eukaryota > Metazoa > Chordata > Mammalia > Eulipotyphla > Soricidae > Suncus > Suncus etruscus. The sequence continues at coordinate 23,169,627 of NC_064859.1, read as the reverse complement.
GTCAGTTCGAAATTGCAATCAACACCATGGACATAAATTGTGAGCTGCACAGTGTCTGTTATATCTGTGCCCTCATCAAGAGCAACTGAGTATGCATCAAAACATTTGGCTTTCTCACACAGTTGATGATAAATGTCACTTGACATGTCAAAAATGCGCTCTGCCACAGTGTTGGCAGAAAGGCTGATTTTGCTAAACTGACCTTTCTTTTCTGGACAGATAATACTTGCAGCCTGTAACATGTATTTTTCAACAAACTCTCCTTCTGTGAATGGTTTCCCTGCCTTAGCAATCATCTCACTAACCATGTAACTAGCTTCGACTGATGCAACATTCTCTTTGGTTGCTTTCTTGAAGAAATCTTGTTACCTCATTAGACATGCTTTAAGACTGGCAACCCACTTGGATCTCTCATTCCCTTGATATTTTGCACATTCATCAGCATGTTTAGTTGAATAATGGCATTTCAAGTTGTATTCCTTGTGTTCTGCAACTTTCTCTGAGCAAATAAGACATGTGGGGATGCTCCTGTGCTCAACAAAGAAATACTGCGTCTCCCATTTTTCCTGAAATTGTCTGTGCTCGTCATCAATCTTTCTCTTCACTGCAGGCTTTGATGAAGTCATGATGAAGGTATGACAAAATCTAATTCTGTAATAAACTTCTCTCCCTTCTCTCCCTTAGGCCTCCGATAATGCAAGGGACAGCGATCCGGAGCAGCGGAAATGCGTTGCTCTAGGCGCAAAGTATTCGTGATTATTCGCTTACCGAATATTTGCAATAAAAAATCGCATTAGTAAGAAAAAAAATCGCATTAAACATTTGCATACCCTGAACGGAACTGCTTGGGGTATGTGAATGTTTAATGTGATTTTTTCTTACTAATGTGATTTTTATTGCGATTATTCGATAAGCGAATAATTGTGAATACTGTGATATTTGAAGGCTGGCTGCAGGCCACAAAATGTTGTGCAGAGGGCCGCAAATGGCCCGTGGGACGTGAGTTTGAGGCCCTTGACTTATGGGATGCTAGCATTCATTACACTTTAGAGATTTGAGATATGCTTGCACAATTGTGCTTGTCCTCTTCCAATTCTACTCATTGTGAGAACATGCTTTGGGTAGATCTTACTCTTCAGAGGAAGAGAAAGATACCACACTGACACAGGCCTTACCTTGCAGTAACCCAGATATACTTGACCCACAGATGCATGAGTGGGAGAAAATTACTGCAGTCTTAAACCATTGACTTTTGGAGTGGTTGTGCAGTTAATAGAATTGCTAGTGGACACCCTCTTACCAAGAGGCACAGTTAGTAATCCAGGAAAATCTAATAGAAAAACAGTATTTGGCATTATTTGGCTTCCATAGGAACTATGATTTCTCCTTTATACTGCTTTGCTATCTTTAGAGATGAAATATGTCCTCGTTGTTGCAAGCTGGTTCCAGTACCATAGACACCATGTCCATGTTCCAGGCCTGAAGTGAAAGGAAAGACCAAGGATGGAGTGAAGACTAATTTGCACAAAAGCTGAGATGAAATATGCCAGGTGAGTCCTTTTCTTCAATAAGCTTTCTCAGAAGCCCAACCCACTTTACTTTGTTTTATTGTGTTGCTTCCATTGATGTTTCATTGTCCATAACACTGTCTTAATGCCACCCTAGCTGCAAGGGATTCTAGGAAACAGCAATTTTAATGTATGATGTTGTTTCCCAGGACTGACTTAAGGTTCTGTTGTAAGGAAGAGGAGGAAAGATTTGAGTCAGATTCACTGACAATCTAAATTGTTCTAGGGAGTGTACTAAGAAGTTGGGAGTACAGCTGAATTAAGGCTCCTGGCCAAACAGCAGTGAGAGAGCTCAGTATAATAGGGTTGTGTCTTCTTTACTACTGTGCTGCATTCTGGAGCAATCTGAATAGATTTGCATACATCCATTATGAAAAATTTTCAGGAGTCTTTTCTCCTCTAACATCTCATCTTCACCTTTCCCGGCAGAGCCCCATTTTCCTGAGATGTATTAGCAGCAGTTCATCTTGGCTAAATTTTTTGAGGACTGAGTGAAAATAGAGCTTAGAAAAATGCTTCTCTTTCTCTAAGTTTTTGCTACTCTTGAGATAAAGAAAGGAGTTGGCCTAGGATGTCAACTGAGGTGAAGATCAGGGAGTGTGGGGTCCATATGGAGACCTGATGGTGTGAGCTAATGGTGACTCTCAGAGAGGCCAGGCAATTCTGTATAATACTCCCAGCCCTGGGTACATAGCTCTCACACTTCATTCCTGTTCAGGCCCATTCATATCTCCTTTTCTCTTTCATTGACCTAATCTGGACATCCTACCTAGAAACATTACTTATTCCATATTCTTAGGGTCCATGCTTGGGATTTTCAAAGTATATTTCAACCTTGATACTGAAATATCCTAGATCTCCATGACTAACAATTTGGGTTGAACAAGAGAAAGCAATGGGATGAAAATATATCTATGGAAATAGATAGCTTAGATCCTATGAGCTTCCCCAGTAAGCATGCTATTTCAATACTTGAATGTAATATGATAAAAGCAAGGGGGAGCCTAACCCAGTTAGAGGTGCCTGACCTGATTGAAGGGGAGGACAGCTGGGCAGAGACAAAATGAGCCTCTTTTATAATTATTTATTGGCATTCATGTTATGCCAGGCGCTGTCCTTGGTGCTGGGACAAAAGGCGTGAACCAGGTGCATGGTAGAGGGTACTGCCTGGGCAGAAAGATAACTTGTGTGGGGGTATAAAAAGATCTGAATCCTTGAGGGGAAAGGAGTGATGCAAAGTGGGTATAGGAACAAAGAGTAAGTGAATGTTTCCAAACATGGTGTTGATATGGCAGAAAAAAAAGACCTCTCAGGTAGGACCTTTGAGGACATTCTTAAGAACTTGGGCTTCATTTTAAGATTTGGGAAAGAGCACAAGTGGGTTTTAAAGCATGATTGGGGTGGATGTTTGAACTCAGAAAACTGACTCCAAAGGTAATGTTTCAAATGAGTCGGAGGTGCACATGGCAGGAACAGTTAGTGATATGCCCATAGGGTACTGCAGGGCTTCCTCCCAAGCCAGAAACAACAGACATGGGGTCATGGACACAGAGGGGACAGATGCTTCAAGGCAGAGAAACTATGGGTGTGTGTCTTCTCTTTTTCAGAAATTCAGCAAGGCAGAGTCCCTGTTCCTTCCTCAACCCAAGCCCTATCACACTGTCCTTCTGAGGATCTAGGCTTGATCTAGGCTAGTCCAAAGGAAGAAATTTAGCAGAAAGTGGAGAGATGGGAGTGAGAGGAAGTAAGAGAAAGTAGCCAAGGGCCAAAGTAAGTGAGTTCTGGGCTGAAAGGATCAGAGCGAGGACACCAGCTAGGGGAGCAGGTTCAAGCGCCCTGCAGGCCACTCACTGCAATCTCCCATCTTTCCTCCCGCAAACTAGCAAAACTCCTTCTCTGCAGGTCTTAGGAATCTTCACGTCAAATAGGTCAACCATGATTAGGCTGCTTCAGTTCTGCCTGTAACCTCCTGCTAATGATCTGTGGCAGTGCACTGTGGAGAGGCCCCTAACTTACCTTATACTCCTGCTCCAGACCAGACAGACTCCCCTCTCTGGCCCCCTAATACTGTGCCTCCTGCAGATCCCTGCCCACAGCCTCCGTCTGGCCTTCAAGGCATCGCTGCATTTTCTTTGGCTGGTGTGTTTTCCTCTTTCCACGTACCTGGTTGGCTTCCAGGATCAGCCAGGCTCAGACTTGGCTACATGGAACTAGAGATAGACACAGTCCCTCTATTATTTAATTGAATGAAATTTAAAAGGGGGGTGCTAAAGAATGACTCTTGGCTAGGGTGGTACCTCCCAAGCCAAGAGACCCCACCAAAGACCCTGGGAGCTTGGACAGGAAGTGGCTAACAGGGACGGTTCTTTTAAACCCCAAAGCATCCCTTCCCCCACCCCAGGTCCTGGCAGGCGCCAGGCCTCCTGGGCTGCCCTCTACTTCCCACCTCCCAGACCTCCCTTGCTCCCAACCCCCCTGGGCTGCAGTCTCGCCAAGCCCTGGCAGTGACACATAACTCAGCCCCCGCCTGGGGCCCTCCCAGCTCCAACGACCTCTGGATGGCCCCCACCCTCAGGCCCACCACACACTATGGGCTGTTCCAACAGAAATTCCCTAGCACTGTGGAAAGAGGAAATGGGGGGGGGTGAGCAAGGAGTGGGGTGGAGGGGGAATAACTTGAGATGGAACCAAGTTCTGAAGGAGACAGAATGGAGGGAAGGAGGAGGAGGCAAGGACTGCCTGACTTGGCTGGGAGCACCTCTGGGCCATGCATATGGGACTTGTCAGGCTGTACTCATGGCTTCCTACTCCCCTGCAACAGCCACCAGCTCTTGTCTTGTCCTAGACTTGGCTCAGTCTTCAGCCCCATTGCCTCTTGAGGAAAAAAAATGGTCATTGGAGTTGGCAAACATCTGAGGCTGGATCCACAGGAGGAACTCCTCCCACAGGAGAGAGCACCACTCTCACCACTGTGTCCAGAGAACTTGGTGCTTCTTCTCTCTTCCAGACCTCCAAATCCCCAAATATGTACTTCCCCACTTTCAGAAACTTCCACATTCTGCTGCCCTCTCCTGCCCTGAAAAGCCTTTTGCCCTTAGTGTCCTGTGCCCTGTCTTTCAGTGCCTTGATGATGTTATGAAGTGATTTCCAAGAGTTTTCTGGTGGTCAAACTATTTACCACTCCAAAATATCACCTTGTTCGGAAGGATTCTTTATTTTTGTAGTCTTTTCATTTTTTTAAAATAATCTTTTCATCGAATAACTGTGAGATGCACAGTTACAAAGTTGTTCATGATTGAGTTTTAGTCATACATTGTTCATCCATCCCTTAACAAGTGCACATTTCCACCAATGTCAACAGTCCTCCCCCCTCCTCTGCAGCTTACCTTTATGGTAGACATTTTTCTTCTTCCTGGTTTCCCTTTTTTTCCTTTTAGGCATTGTGGCTTGCAATATTGTTGTTGAAGATGTATAATGAGTAACATTTAACTCCTTTCAGCACCCGGTTCTTGTCCAGAGTGATCATTTATAAGTATCATTGCCACACTGGTCCCTTCTCTGCTTTATCTGCACTCCCTCTTTGTGAAGCTTCCTATCATGGAGCAGTACAATCATTCTGCATCTCTTCCTCTCCTTCTGACTCATTTCATTCAGCATAATACTTCCCATTCTTGTCTATGTATAAGCAAATTTTATGACTTTGTTTTTCCTAATTGCTGTGTAATATAGAATATCCATCTTTATTTCTGAGGTGGTGGTGGGTCCCTGATATGGCTGCATCAGGAACAGAGCCATACATCTTGCCTTTTACCTGATAAAAAGTAAAGTGAATAGCTCTTCCTGGGCAGGAACCTAATTCCTGGCCCAGGAGCCTGGGCTACAGCAGGCTCTCACCAGCCTTGCCAAGGGCAGGACCAGTGCTACTAGGGGCATGATGAGCTAAACAAACTGTAAAGTAATGTATTCAGTGATCCACATGAAGGCATAAATGACTCAGAACCTCATTCATCTCCCTAAAAAATGGTAGCCCATTAATGAAAATGTGCTTAATAAAGAAGGACAAATGGGGCCAGAGAGATGGCATGGAGGTAGGGTGATTGCCTTGCATACAGAAGGACAGTGGTTCGAACCCCAGTGTCCCATATGGTCTTCTGAGTCTGCCAGGAGTGATTTCTGAGTGTAGAGCCAGGAGTAACCCTGACCGCTGCTGGGTGTGACCCAAAAACCAAAAATATAAAAAATAAAAATATAAAGAAGGACAAAATGGAGACTCGCTCAAATTGGAATGAAGAAAAATCTTCCAAAACTGGATGTGGTGATTACATAACTAAGAATTTACCCCCCCAAATTATTGTTGCCAAGTGAATTTCATGGCATAAAAATTGTACCTCAGCAAATCCATGAAGGCAAAAGATGTTCTTGTTCTGTGTCCTCAATCTGTGAGTCCTGTGGTGACATGGGGAACAGAGAAAGGGAAACTTCTGGAGAAACACTGATTTCCCTTACACAGTGACCTTCAAAGCATAGTGCTGAAAGGGCTATTTCACTCTCTTATGGTTGTGTCTTGAAGCATAAGTAGGTCAACATCCTACACTATTCACAACCCAACCACACCTGGGCATACTGTACTGGGGAATGAAAGACATTCTGACCCTTGGCTTTGATCCCCATGTGACTCCTAATTGATCAGAATCAGAAGGTACCTACATATTATTATTTATGTGTATTCATATATGGATATGAACAAGTGTGAATAATGACAAGGGTATGATATATGTGAGTGTGGTCTGTTCTTTACAAACCTCCAACAGAAGCTTATCACACCCTGGTTGGTAGGGATTATACCATGAACTGATAAAACATCCAATTCAAATGCTTTATTTGCTATTCTTGGGACTACTATCATATTTTTATTTTTATTTGTTTAGGAATCTTTTTACACTAGTAAGTCTTGTATTAAGTATTCTGTGCCCCCTATATGAATGTCTTTTCTGGTATACAATTGCTTTTACTACTATTTTTGAGTTATCAGGAAAGGCCACTCTTGATGTTCACAGTTCTCTTGGGGGACCAGTCTCATGGTTTTTAAAGCTTCCACTTGCCAAATGCACTGTATTTCCTTGTTTTTCCTCCCTGCCAGCTTCAAGTGGACATGAAAAGAGAAGAGAGACTGTCTAATGAAGACAATTTAATCCTTAAGTGACTTTTGCCCAGATTTAAAAATATCTAAGGACCCCATGCAGATGTGACACAAATTCAATCGTCCCAAGGGCTGTCTTTATGACAAAGTCACTTTTTTTGTATACTTGGTGCTGGGGGTGGAGACTGATCCAATGGGACATTTCTAGGCCCTTGGAATCTACCTTGAAGATGAAAAAAAGCCAAGAAGTTTCTTTGTGCTTCATTTAGAGCCTGTGGGAGCAGCCCATTCTGATACTTCAAACTGAGCCCCAAGGTCATGCAGGTTATGTCAACTTACTCAAGTAAGTCTAAGCACTTCCCTGGTGAAGGCAGCAGGTCTAGATAGATAAACAATTTCTTTGAAAGTAAGAGTCTTCTTGGAAGAGAAAAAGAGATCCTTGCCAGGTTTCCTTTAGCTTCCTCAACCCCAATTCCTGTGTTGACATGCATCCTGACCCCAGTATTGTGCAGAGGGTGTGTTCTGGCAGAAATGCAGGGCTGAGGCAACCTTCCTAGATTCTAGACTGTTTCCTTTCTGCAATTCTTTCTCCTTTCCCAAAAAATGATACCAAAATTGCACTTTATTCACCAAATTTAATTATTTTTGGTCATTACAATGGTTCTCCTTTTACTGTTTTTTTAAATGAAAGTAAAAGATTTTTATAAGCCCCTAAAATAATAAGCCTTTTCTGTTCAATTAACTAAATGATAAAGAGGGCCTGTCTCTCTGGGGATGCCTCTAGAAATTGACTCAACTATATGGTCTAAGGGCAGGTTCATAGACTGTGGTTCTAACTACTAGGCTCTGCTCTGAGCCAGCCTCAGAATAGAGAAGGCCTCATAGTCAGCCTAATGGAGGAGGTGCTACTAATCTCAAAGACACAGATTCTTCTCCATGTGCCCTTAGCAGGACATGGGTGTGTGTGTAGCAATATGCTAGATACCTGTAATATTTCTAATCATGAACAAGAGAAGGAGAAAGGCCTTTCTATACTTGCTGTGACACAAACACTTCTGTCTAGACTCATACAGTTAAGTACTGATGGGGCTGAGCTTACAGAGTTGGACCTACCTGGGGCAGACTACTGCTGCTAGAGGGAGTCAAGGGTGCTTGGAGATGGAGGTGGGGCATTTTGGCTTGTTTGTCAGAAGCTACCTCATCCTCTGGTCAGGCCTCATTTTGGATCTTTGAGAAAACAGGCTCTAAATTTCAACACTACTGACATTTGTAGCTGACTAATTGCTGGGAGGGAGGGTCTTTACTAAGCTTGTGAGAGATTTAGCTTTGTGTCAGTCTCTACATCCCAACAGTAATCTTCCTTTCCATGCTGCATAAACAGGAACCACCCTAGTCCTTGCCAAATGGTCACTAGGAACAAAATCACTCTCTTTGAAAACTGAAGTCTAAGATAAGTTCGAAATTTTAGGATGCTCCAAAGTTTAAGATTAGTCACAGTGTTACCTCAAATATTACAAAACCCTTTGATGTTGCTCTGTGCCCTCCCTCCCTTCCCCTCTTTTTAAAAAATCTAAGCAGAGCTCTAAAAGATTTTTTGTGGAATAAGACTTAGAGAGTTTTACAAACAATCACTCGTTTGTTTCCAAGTTAGGGGGCATGCTTTGGTACCTTTCTGTACCCTCTGTTGGACTGTAAATTATTTGCTACAATGAGTGCCAATCATCAACCTATTAGAGATGAATTGGTGGGTCTCTTTGTGTTCTAATTTAGTGATATTCGACAAAGAGGTAGAAATTTGTGTTTTTAGATATTAGGGGCAGAACAATTTCTTAAAAGACTTTGTCAGTCATGCACATTTTGGAAGGTTACAATTTTCAAAATTTACCTTTACAGAAAGATATGTGCAAATTCTAGTGATGCTGACTTCTTTGCAATAGACACCCATTAAAACTTGTTAAATTTATTATTTTCTCAAGAGAAAAATAATGCTCTGATAAGAACTGCAGATGATTTAGACTTATAAACTGTGTAGCTCATGAGAATAAGGATGCCCTCCAATTCTAGCAGTTAGTCCCGCTGATTCAGAATGGAAGAAAAGGTGAAGACATTGGCTGCCTCAGAAGACAGACAGCAAGGATAAAGGGATGACAGATGTTTCTAGGGATTTCAGGGGGCAGGACTAGCTGCCTCCCATTTGGGTAAAAAAGATTCTCAAACAAGCTAGGACACATTCTTTGTGGCCAGACACCTACTACTGTACTCCAGAAACTATTTGCAAGTAAACTGCAAATAAATAAATATTTGCAAATTGATATACTCTGTTAACTAGGCAAGAAAATAACCCATTAGATGTTGAGTTTAGGCAGAGACTGTAGAGAAATGAAGGCAGGCAGGTGAGTCAAGGCTCAACCATAAGTCAGGCAGGTAATATATGGCACAAATTCCTGAGGGGGGACTCTTATTTTATTACAATAATTGAAGACATGCATATTTATCACTACAATTTTTGAGATGGAAGTAAAGAATTTTGAGAAAAGGGTTGTAATTTTTGTGACCACACAAAGATGTCCTGTGGACAAGGAATACTTCTCTCATAGCATTTAGTGGTGGACTTCAGATGGGCCCTTTCATTTAGTTGGCTTTTAATATAAATTTAGTTGGTATGTAACAAAATATATAAAGTATTAGTATACAATTTGGTAAAATTTTGCATTCAGATAGCTCGATATAACTGTTATTGAATATTCAGATCTTTTTTCAACCTAGGAAAGTTTTACTTCCCTTGTTTGTGATGAATTTCCTTGGTTCTCATTTCTTCCTCAGTAATATCAATTATCTGCATATTGATTCCTTGTTCTTTCCTTTAATGGTGCCATGTTCCCTTTCTTTTTCTCTATTTTCAATAGGCCTCTTTTTTTTTTTTTGCAAGGAAGCCTTATAAAAATAGTGAACAGGAAGTACAGAGAGTTTCCATATATTTCTTCCACCAAGATACATGCATCTACACTCCCACTAGAGTGTCACATTTGTTACAAAAAATGAACATATATTGACAGAGTGAAGATTAGTATGTAGAGTGAGGATTAATTCTTGTTATTTCACTTTTTGTGAGTTTTTACAAATATGTGATGATCTGTATCCATCTATACTATATTATGTATTTATTATATTATCATAGAATGGCCTTACCTTTCTGTCTCCCCAATCCATTATGCTCTGCCTGTCCTAATTTTTCTCTAACATCATTCAGCAATCATTAAGCTTATTATCTTCAGAGACTTTTCTTTTTCAGAACATGGGGATTGTGTAGTATGGAGACTTTTCATATTAGCTTCTTTATCTTAGACACATGCATTTAAATTTTCTTGGTATCTTTTCATGAGTTCATGTCTGATCTTGTGGAATAATAGCCCGTTGTTTACTTATTTTCTTATTGAGTATCATCTTGATTTGTTATACATTATGGCAGCCCTGAGTTAAAAATAAATTATGAACTTCCTTGCATCGGGTTTTGTGTGGTTATTTGCTTTCTTTTAAATTTTTTAATTGATATTTTGTGGTTTTAAATGCTTTTAATAATGTTTTCTCATGAACATAAGTTCCAATACCAACCCATCATCAAAAACGGGAAATATGTTTTCAATTTATTTTGATAAATGCCAAGAGGTACCAATACTGGGTTATGTTTTAAAAGTATGTTTAGGAATCTGAGAGATTATGGATTTATTTGAGTTATAAGAGATTTTGCATATTTTAGATAAGTATCAGCTATATAAGTGCATATATATAGCTAATATTTTCTCCCACTATGTGAATTTTCATTCCCATGCCAGTTTCACAGAGCACGTGTTTTTAAATTCAATGAAGTGCAACTTTTCCTATATTTCTTTCATTTATCCTGCCTTAGGTATTGTATCTAAGGAGTCAGTGCCATATTCAAGGTCTTCTAGTTTTTCTTATGATATGTTCGAAGAGATTTTACAATTGTATCTTTTTATTTTTGGCTTTTGGGTCATCCTCTGCTGTGCTCAGGGTTTATTCCTGGCTTTTTGCTTAGGGATCACTCCTGACAGGCTTCAGAGGACCGTATGGAATGCCAGAGATTTAACCTTACTCATAGTACTATATCCCTGGACCTTACAGTTTTGCTTTTGTACATATAGATCTATTACCCACTTTCATTTCATTTTTGTATAGGTTGAAAGTTTATATTAGAGTATTTTTCATGTGAATGTCCGTTGTTCAACACAATTTATTGGAAAAAATCTTTTCTCCATTGCATTTAATTTGTTTCTTTGTCTTGCTCAATTGATTATATTGACAAGAGTCTATATCTGGGCCCTCCGGACCCTCTTCTATTTTATTAATCTATTTGTCTCTTCTTAAATTAATAATATATTGTGCTAATAACTGTAGTTTTATAGTATAAATACTGTAGCTTTGAAGTCTGGTAGTATGATTCTCCAAATTTATTCTATAATATTGTATAGGCTATTCTAATGTTTTCATTATTTTTATAATATATTTATTTAAACATCTTGATTACAAATATGATTGTGATTAGGTTTTAGTCATGTAAAGAACACCCCCCTTCATCAGTGCAAAATTCTTACCACCAATGTCCCAAATCTCCCTCCATCCCATCCGACCCCCACCTGTACTCTAGACAGGCTTTCCTGTTCCCTCATTCATTCACATGGTTATGGTACTTCTCAGTGTAGTTATTTCTATAATTGCACTCACCACTCTTTGTGGTGAGCTTCATTAAGTGAGCTGGAAGTTCCAGCCCTCCTCTTTTTGTCTCTGAGGATTATTGAAAAAATGACTTTTATTTTTCTTAAAACTCATAGATGAGTGAGACTATTCTGTGTCTATCTCTCTCCCTCTGACTTATTTCATTCAGCATAATAGATTTCATGTACATCGATGTATAGGAAATTTTCATGATTTCATCTCTCCTGATGGCTGCATAATATTCCATTGTGTATATGTACCACAGTTTCTTTAGCCATTCATCTGTTGACGGGTATCTTGGTTGTTTCCAGAGCCTGGCTATTGTGAATAGTGCTGCAATAAATATAGGTGTGAGGAAGGGATTTTGTATTGTATCCTTGTGTACCTAGGGTATATCCCTAGGAGTGGAATAGCTGGGTTGAATGGGAGCTCAATTTCCAGTTTTTGGAGGAATCTCCATATCGCTTTCCATAGAAGTTGGACTAGATGGCATTCTCACCAGCAGTGGATAAGAGTTCTTTTCTCTCCACATCCCCACCAGCACTGATTGTTCTCATTCTTTGTGATGTGTGCCAATCTTTGTGGTGTGAGATGGTATCTCATCGTTGTTTTGATTTGCATCTCCCTGATGATTAGTGATGAGGAGCATTTTTTCATGTGCCTTTTGGCCATTTGTATTTCTTTTTTTTTATCAAAGTGTTCATTTCTTCTCCCCATTTTTTGATGGGATTAGATGTTTTTTCTTGTAAAGTTCTGTCAGTGCCCTGTATATTTTGGATATTAACCCTTATCTGATGGGTATTGGGTGAATAGTTTCTCCTACGTGGTGGGTGGCTCTTGTATCCTGGGCACCATTTCTTTTGAGGTTCAGAAGCTTCTCAGCTTAATGTATTCTCATCTGTTTATCTCTGCTTCCACTTGTTTGGAAAGTGCAGTTTCCTCCTTGAAGATGCCTTTAGTCTCAATGTCATGGAGTGTTTTACCTATGTGTTGTTCTATATACCTTATGGTATCAGGTCTGATATCAAGGTCTTTAATCCATTTGGATTTTACCTTCATACATGATGTTAACTGGGGGTCTATGTTCGCTTTTTTGCAAGTGGCTAACCAGTTCTTCCAGCACCACTTGTTGAAAAGGTTTTCCCTGCTCCACTTAGGATTTCTTGCTCCTTTGTCAAAAATGTCTGGGGAACATTCTCTGAGAACTCAAGCCTATTCCACTGATCTGAGGGTCTGTCTTTATTCCAATACCATGCTGTTTTGATAACTATTGCTTTGTAGTACAGTTTAAAAATATGGAACACTTCACAGATTTGTGTGTCATCCTTGCCCAGTGGCCATGCTAATCTTTTCCATATCGTTCCAATTTTAGTATATGTGCTACCAAAGTGGGCACTAATGTTTTCATTCTTTTATAAACTTTAAAATAAGTCTTCCAATGTCCGTAGAACAACTCTGTGAATTTTGATTAGGTTTGTCTTTAAATATTTATATCAAGTTGCAAAGAAATGATGGGCTTATAATATTAAATTTTTCTGTTTACAAAGATTCATGTTGTTTTCAAATTATTTTATCTTATTCTTTTTCCTAACATTCTGAGAAAAATCAAATATTTTCCACATCTTAGATTCTATTTTCTTCAGTGTTAAATCCAATCCTCATTTCTATTTCTTTTTTTTTGTTTGTTTGTTTGTTTTTGGGCCACACCCATTTGACACTCAGGGGTTACTCCTGGCTATGCGCTCAGAAATTGCCCCTGGCTTGGGGGGACCATATGGGATGCTGGGGGATCAAACCGCGGTTCGTCCTAGCTACAAGGCAGATACCCTACCTCTAGCGCCATCTTCCTGGCCCCCTCATTTCTATTTCTAATGATTTTAGGACATCTATAGTTCAAGATTCAGTTTCCTTACTAGTTCCTAATCCTCAAAACTCCTCTTTTAAACTTTGTATTTTATCCCTTTCATCTTTGTTTAATATTTCATCATCTCATTTGATTTTTATTGAGTTCACATTTTTAAAAAGTATCTGGGAGTACAAAGTGGCTATGTCCTAATATTTCTTTTATTCCTTGTACTAAAATTTTGACAAATGTGTTTTTGTCATCTGTCTCTTGACAATGGCATACTTTTGTTCACAGAATCTCTTTGGGTCATGCTGAGTTCTTGGACTTCCTCCTAAGGATAAAGCAACAAGATCTACTATTTGCCAAGTCAGTCACAACCAATGAGAGGAATCCTTAATTCCTATCACATTTACTTGATTGCTATTCAAATCCTGCTGCCAGGGCTTAATTTGGAGAAGTGATTGGTCAGAATTTTCAGATCAACACAAAGTAGAAAAAAAGACCAATCTGTGAGCAGTTACAGCAAAGGAAATATGTCTCTTGGATATTACTTCAGTGTTTGAAGGAACAGTTTTCTGCCTTTTTCATGTTAGATCTTGCCTTCCAATTAGGTATAAGCTCCAGTTAAATGCAGTCACCTTCCATAGATCATTACCCGCTCTAGCAGGGACTAACTTTCTCTGGAAGTCTCTTATTCCTCAAATCCTAGGTTTTCTTGTGCCTCTTATACAAGGCAATGCTGTATGATATGGAAGGAGTTCAGGTGGCTTGTTCCTCATCTGCCCCCAATTCATCCTCTTCTTTTGCCCTCATCCTTCAAATTCAGGAGCAGAAATAGTATGTTATTTTCTTTCTCTAACTTCTCTCAAGGTTATATCTCAAGCAGGATCAAAACAGATAAGCCTTGCTCCTCTCCTCAAGCAGTACTCTCTCAGAGTCCCCTAGATTTTAGTGGTGCTTTGCCATGTTATCCATGATTCTGAACATTTCCCACTTCTATGCCTTCAAAGTTTCAATTATTCTGATGAGAATCTCAGGTTGATATGGTGAACTATAAGAATTGGACATTTCTACTCACCTCATTACCTTATTCAGTGCTAGTTTTCTTGGCTTATTCATCTTATTTTCCAGAAAGGTCATATCTTAACAAATTTGGCCCAAGTCTCATTATCCTGTTATTGACTTCAAATTAAGCTCATTTCATTTTATTCTCCCTCTCTTGTACTGGGTCCATAACCCACCAATACAAGTTATATTTTCATGTTCATAAAGATGATCAAATGTTCTAGTCTATCATACATCATTTGTCAGCCTAAGGGAATTATAAGCAAAATGCAATGGAAACTGATAGGTATGGCTGCATCAAAGATATTTCCTCAGAGAGGAAAAGGTCTGGTATTCTGGGGGAAAGTACTGAACACGCTTCCAATTCCACAGTTAATAATCTAGAATTCCCAGGAAAATAGTCTTCCTTTTAGGGGGTCTCACTTTCTTCCTTTGTTAAATGACAGCATTGAATTTCCAAGGTCTCCCTCCCTCCCTCTGGTATTTTGGGATTTACATTGTGCCAGACTCTGCTAGAAAGAGAAAAGGCAGCTCAGATTTCTGCTTAAAAAAGTAAAGACTTACACTTGTATCATCAGCTTGAGAAGCCCACTAATGTCAGGTAACATTAAACTTTGCAAATGTGTTTGGGATACAGAATATTTTGCTAAAAAAAGGGGGGGGGGAAGGTATAAAAAAAGGAGACACAGAACTTGAATGAGAATTAAAGAAAGATGATATAAGAAATAGAAGGTAGAGCAAAATTAAGGAATAAGAAAATAAAAGAGCTAAAGAGAATGATAACTAGACTGAGCATGAGTGTGGTGATGCGTAGAACAAGAGGCAAGAGGCCTGAAGATGGGTGGCCATGGAACTAGGAGGAGGGTATTAGAGGCCAGAGAGGGGCTGGTTGAGTAGAGAAGAGAATCATTGCTTTCCTCGGTGAAGAGACAAACTGAAGTTCCAGAGGCTGAAATTATCTTAGTGACTGCTTTCTGCCCATATTCCCTGAACATTCCTGAGCCTGGAAGGAGACACAACAGATGCAATGACATCCGGGCCCACTAGGCGGCCATGGGTCTCCTTTGAACTCAGGAGAATTCCTCTTCATGTAACCCAGGATCCATATCCTGTTCTCTGGGGAAGATGGGAAGGAATTCTAAAAAGAATTATAGACACACACTCACAATTTATGAAAGCAGTCATTGCATATGACCATATTCACACAGGGAAACTGAGGTTGATCAACATTTCATTTGTAACTAATAGCTTTTCTCTTAAGACTACTTTTGAACAGGGTTACTCTCAGATCCCAACATATGTCTTAACGTTAGGAGTGTTAAGAGGCCAAATTCATCTGTTTATCTCCACTTTCATTTGTTTGGAGAGTGAATTTTCCTCCTTGAAGATGCCCTTAGTCTCAATGTCATGGAGTGTTTTACCTATGTGTTGTTCTATATACCTTATGGTTCCGGGTCTGATATCAAGATCTTGGATTTGACCTTTGTGCATGGTGTTAGATGAAGGTTTCCTTTTGTTGCATGTGGCTGACCAGTTGTCCCAACAACACTTGTTGAAAAAGCTTTCCTTTCTCCATTTTGCATTTATTTCCCCTTTATCAAAGATTAATTGATTGTATATTTGGGGATCATTCTCTGAATACTCAAGTCTATACCATTAATCTGAGGGTCTGTCTTTATTCCAGTACCATGCTGTTTCAATGATTATTGCTTTGTAATACAATTTGAAGTTGGGGAAAGTGATCCCTCACTTATTCTTTTTCCTAAGGGTTGCTCTAGCTATTCATGGATGTTTATTGTTCCAAATGAATTTCAGAAGTATTTGATCTACTTCTTTGGAGAATGGGTATCCTTAGAGGAATTGCATTAAATTTGTACAATGCTTTGGAGTTTTGTCATTTAAGTTCAGAAGCTTCTGCACCTCAAAGGAAATAGTGACTGGGATACAAAGATCACCCACAGAATGAGAGAAACTATTCACCCAATATCCATCATATAAGGGGCTAATATTTAAGATATACAAAGTACTGACAGAACTTAACAAGAGAATGGGGTCGGAGAGGTGGCATGGAGGTAGGGCATTTGCCTTGCATGCAGAAGGACAGTGGTTCAAATCCCGGTATCCCATATGGTCCCCTGAGCCTGCCAGGAGTGATTTCTGAGTGCTGCCGGGTGTGACCTAAAAACCAAAAAAAATGGAAAGAAGAAAAAAAGAAAGAAAGAAAGAAAGAAAGAAAGAAAGAAAGAAAGAAAGAAAGAAAGAAAGAAAGAAAGAAAGAAAGAAAGAAAGAAAGAAAGAAAGAAAGGAAAGAAAAAGAAAGAAAAAGGAAGGAAGGAAGGAAGAAGGAGGGAAGGAAGAAGGATGGAAGGAAGGAAGGACTGAAGGAAGAAAGAAGAAAGGAAGGAAGGATGGAAGGAAGGATGGAAGGAAGGAAGGAAGGAAGGAAGGAAGAAGGAAGGAAGGAAGAGAGAGAAAGAGAGAAAGAACTTAAGAGAAAAGCATCTAACTCCATCAAAAATGGGAAGAAGAAATGAATAGACACACTTCCTCAAAGAAGAAAATACAGATGGCCAAAAGGCACATGAAAAAAATGCTCCACATTACTCATCATCAGGGAGATGCAAATCACAACAACAATGAGGTACCACCTCACCCCACAGAGACTAGCACACATCACAAAGAACAAGAACAATCAGTGCTGGTGGGGATGTGGGGGGAAAGGAACTTTCATTCACTGCTGGTGGGAATGCCGTTAGTCCAGTCTTTATGGAAAACAATATGGAGAATCCTTTAAAAATCTAGACATTGAGCTCCCATATGATCCAGCTATACCACTCCAAGGGATATTCCCTAGAAACACAAAAGCACAATACAAATATGCCTTCCGCACACCTATATTCATTGCAGCACTATTTACAATAGCCAGAATCTGGAAACAACCCAGATGCCCGTTAACAGATGAATGGCTAAAGAAACTTTGGTACACATACACAATGGGATACTATGCAGCCGTAAGGAGAGATGAAGTCATGAAATTTTCCTATGCGTGGATGGAAATGAAAACTATTATGCTGAATGAAATAGGGAAAGAGGGAGAGAGATAGACACAGATAGATACAGAATAGTCTCACTCATCTATGTGATTTAAGAAAAAAAAAGACATCATTGTAATAATACCCAGAGACAATACAGAAGAGGGCTAGGAGAACCGGGTCATGATATGAAGCTTTTCACAAATAGTGGTGAATGTAGTTAGAGAAATAACTACACTCACAACTATCATGACAATATTAAAGAGTGAGAGAAGTAGAATGCCTGGGGCCAGTGAGGTGGCGTTAGAGGTAAGATGTCTGCCTTGCAAGCCCTAGGCAAGGAAGGACCGCGGTTTGATCCCCTGGCGTCCCATATGGTCCCCCCAAGCCAGGGGCAATTTCTGAGCGCTTAGCCAGGAGTGACCCCTGAGCATCAAATGGGTGTGGCCCGAAAAACCAAAAAAAAAAAAAAAGAAGAAGAAGAAGAAGAAGAAGAAGAAGTAGAATGCCTGTCTTTCATACAGGCAGGGCGTGGTGGAGCAGGAGATAGGGGGCATTGGTGGTGGAAATGTTGCACTGGTGATGGGGGTGTTCTTTTTTTTTTACTGAAACCCAACTACAAACATATTTGTAATCATGGTGCTTAAATAAAGATATTATTTTAAAAAAGGTATTATTTAAAAAAGAGGTCAAATTCAAGGCTCAGTTTGAGTGCAGTGTTGGAGTTACTCTGTAGCTGGAGAAGAGAATGATTACGTGTGGGTACAAAATGAACCCAGGACATTTTGAGCCCTGTTCTCTAGGAGATAAAATCAATAAACAAAAATATATGTGCTTTCCTGGAAGAAATAGGCTTCTAGTAAAGAAAAAACCTGTTGAAGTAATGTGAAAACTGGAAGGGCTAGAAATTTATGAATGTAATGTAATGGCAGTGAGAATGCCTAGGTGAAAGTGTCCTGATCAGGGGAGAGTTCCTCAATATACTTGAGTGGGTGAGTGGACCCTTTTCAGATGAGAAGGCAAGAGGAAGACACCTGAGCTCTCAGGCTTCCTTCCCTGTCCCTCCAAGGGAACAGAATTCTCCATTGACTTTGACCAAGAGCACTTCACACATTCCTGGCACTGAGCCCCCCCTGGGCCCTGCATTTGAGGTTGCCAGGGCAGGGGTTGGTGCCAGGATAGGGGCTGGCGCCGGGCAGGGTGGACACAACCTGGAAACTGGGAGTGGTAGTGGAAACAATGTGTCTGGCACACACACCCACCAGCCACTCCCAGAGATGGACTGTGTTGTCACTGGGGATGCCAGAACCCTGGGAAGAAGAATAGCAAGGGGTGCCCTAAGGCCAGGGCACCTCCATTCAATGGTTTCAGCAGGAGGTCTGAGATCAAGCACTCTCTGCTCTGTTTTACCTGGTCCCTTTGAATGTATTTTGGGTACCTGCCTTGTATTTTCTTAAATGAGAGTCTCAGGAGGGCATATTGCTTCTACTCTTGTCCTGGAATCTCAGATCTCTCCAAGGAAAGAGTCCTCAACCACTAGTGAAGCATTTCTCTGAAGAGAATTTATCTCAGTCAGAACAGGTATCCCTTCAGTACAGGAAGGGGTATTCCTGAGGAAATGACCCTCCATATTACAGGGGTCCTTTTAGGAAATGTCAGCCTTTAATTTGAAGTTTTTCAATAAACCCAGAGATTCACCGGGGCTGGAGAGACAGTATCAGGGGAAAGACATTTTCCTTGTATGCAGCTAACACCAGTTTGATCCTTGGTATCACATGTTCCCCTGAGTACTGCCAGAAATGACCCCTAATCATAGAGCCAAGAGGAGTACTGAACAACCACCTGCAAATCTTGGAGTTCCCTGTAGGGTCTTCCCATGCAACCTATAGTCCCCATGATGAAAAGTGGTCTGTAAATAAATTACACTAGTGTAGACTAGTAGAAATTCTACTGGTGTGGACTCCTTAAGTGCTGTCTCCTCATGGCTTTAGCTGGCCTCCATCACCCTTGGGAGAATCTCAGATGCTTGTGAGGTCCTGGATACAGTAATCATAAGAACATAGAAGTGTTAACTTCTGTCCAGCCCACTTTGCTTTTATTTCAGAAGTGATGATGGGTAATAGTGCTATCAGGAAGATAGCAGTACTTAGTCAGGAAACTTGTGGCGAGCTAAGCGCCATTGTGATGGTGCTACTGTCATGCTAGGGATGTTATTGGCTGCGGTGGCTGGTGATGTGGATGCATCCACAAAGGTGCTTTATGGTCTCTAGAGAGACCGTAGGGGTGGTGAGTGGAGTAAGGAGGTGAATGCAAATAAACTTGTACCTTCTATCTTAAGCAGGAATCTTGAGGCAAAGGTAGCAGAGAGGTGAGGAGAGGCATGAGAGTGATTAAAGAAGGAGAATCAAAACCATGATGAAGAAGCTATCTCCACCAGTGGGGTAAGTCAGGCCGCCATTGTCTCTCAGAGCTGTGGGCTTACAGGTGTTTCCAGATGTGGGGAAAAACTTTTGGAAGCAACACCTGCAGCTCTAAGAAAGGAATTGTAATAAAGAACCTCCCTGGGGAACTGGTGTCAGGGCTGTGAGGAAACCCCTGCAGTGAGCAGGTAGAAGACTGAATCACAATTTCTAGGCTGGCCAGAGGAGACTGGAGACCTCAAGCCACTGCTGAAGGACAAATACGAGAGCTGTGGGCCATTTTGTTGTTCCCTCAGGAAGCAGGTGGGGCTGTGGGAAGGACAACAGTATCAGCTGGTGAGTGTTCAAAATATCAACATACCTTCCCACAGAGAGTCCTGGGGATTCTGACTCAGTTGGCAGTTTCCAAGAGGGGCCCAAGTCCAGATATTTTTAACAAGCAGCAGCTCCCAAGGAGATGCTGATCTCTATCTATCTCTCTCTTTCTTTCTCTCCTGTCTCTTTCTTTCTCTGGATCTTATATTAAGACCCATAGCCAGATGCTATATTCAGCACTTGTCACCTCTGCCTGGGTATTTATAGCAGAAGCAATGATATTTCCATGTCTGCCCCACCCTGAGGCCTGGATTCATCTGCAGGTGACTGGAGGATGTGGCAGGCCAAGGGTGGAGTGGCCTCAGTGAGGGCCTGGGAAGCTCGTTTCCCATAAAGGTCAAACCTATGCTAACAGGGGCATGCAAGTGCCCAGATTCAATGGCATGCTGATCCCTAGAGAGGAAATCTTGGTAAAGGGGTGACAGTTGGAGAATAATCTGGTATGTCTAGAGGGAATCAAAGTCTAAGGAAGAGAGAAGGCTAAGATTGAGGGGCTTCTAAGAGGAAGCTAGACAGAGGACGGAAACCCAGGGTGCCACCTAGGCAGGCATAGGTGGCGTCCTCCCCACTTCCTTCCAACCTGCCTGTTCATCTGGGTCAGCCCTTCTGGTGCTCTCCCGAGGCCTCCACTTAGCCCTGGACACTTGGGCACTTCCTTTTGACTCTGAGCTGGCATCAATGATGACCTGTCAAGACATATCCAATCACAGTATTTGTCCAGTTCCCTTGAAACCCAGGGGATCTGCATGAGGGATGTGTGTGTGTGTGTGTGTGTGTGTGTTTGTGTGTGTGTGTACATTTATGAATGGAGGTATCAAATGTGAGTAGGGAAATAAAGTTTCCATTTCTTTTGTATTATGATTAAGATCTAGTGTAGAACATTCCTGGGAGATTTTAAACATGGCAAGAAGCTAAAAAACCTTGGGGAGAGCACTTGTTTAGCTTGAGCTGATCCTGGTTCTGTCCCTGGCATCTTCTATGGTACCCAGAGCATCTTATATGGTCACCAGAAATGATTCCTGAATGTGTCCCACAAAAAATTTTGCAAAGCCTTTATTCTCCATCAGCGGCTATAAGTGGAGATTGAGATCCTGAAGACAAGCAGTTGGAAACTCCAGTGAGCTATGTGAGTTGTATGGACATAAGCTTCTCCTGGTTAGCCTTGACTGTCCTCCCACTGTCCCTATGTACCTTGGTTTCTCAGAAGTTCCTTTCTCCCACTGCACTTCCTTGACTTCCCCAGTTGGCCTCACCTGCCATCAGAAGAGCAAAAGTGTTGATCATAGAATGGAAAATACACATTTACACAATGCTCCTGTGCAGGTATTGGGCAATTTTATTTACAAGAGCCCCAAATCTCTGTCACTAGGTTCCATGTGCTATTGTACATCTCTCCAAAGTAACATTAGATGGCAAGAAAAAGGAATAAGTCATAGATTCATGTTATAACCTAGGCAGATATCAATGAGGCTGAAACCTGCATGCTGTCTGACTCCATGAACAGAAAACTCCAGAAGAACGAAATGAATCTAGAGTGACAGGAAGCACAGTGGGGATTGTGGGGGGGATGAGAATCAGGTCTCCAAGGGGTAAAAAGATTCTGTGACGTGTTTCTGTTTGCCTCTTGATTCCTGTCATGTGGGGGATCAAATCT
Organism: Suncus etruscus; assembly: GCF_024139225.1. NCBI lineage: Eukaryota > Metazoa > Chordata > Mammalia > Eulipotyphla > Soricidae > Suncus > Suncus etruscus. The sequence goes on along the minus strand of NC_064859.1, from coordinate 23,147,793 downwards.
ATGGCCTCACATATGCAAGGCATGTACTCTATCACATAGCCACCTCCCCGGTTCAAGAGAATGGGTGTGGAAACTGAGATGTATTAATTGCATGTCTGGGTCATTGGACTCATGGGTGTGTGAATGACAGAAATGTTTCATGCTCACACTGGAAACAGACCTCATTTATTTTACATCAGTTTCTCTCCTTGGAGGCAATAAAGAGAAGGTGATGATGATTGTGATGGGATGATATTACTCAATAAGGTACTGGACAGGGCAAGCACAAGTGTGAGGAAGGTCATTGTTTCCTCACCCCAGTTCACATGTTGCTTCTCACTGGGAATTGTGGGGATCTATAGCAGGATGCCTCTTCATTTCTGTCTCCAGTACATGACAGGGGGCTCATATCACCAGGCATGAAGCACAGCCCATGGTTTTATCTCAGTCATAATAATGTGGTATGTTAACAACTGTCACAGCCTGAGAAACTCAGTGGTCCTATGAGACACAGAGGAATGTCACCAGATGGCCATCCCTGAAGGTTCCTGGAAGATGTGGAATTTAAGTTGAACCTTAACAGTTGCATTAGGAGGTATGTTAGATAAGAAGGGCTGGGATGGGGAAAAAGCTCTTCCCAAGCATGAGTAAGCACTTATGCTAAGGTATGTACACACAACAGAGCATACTAAGAAAGTGCAGTGTGGCAGGAACCAGAATAGAGAAAGGGAAGAAGAGGCTCACGTGTACTCCCTGGGCCCAAGAAAATGGTCCCCGCATGTACATGTCACCTGTATCTGCCCTCTTGAGATCTGGACATTCCTACTTTCATCCTGGGATGAATACCAGGGCTTCCTTCACCTTTGGAGAAGCCTGTGTTTTCTCTTAAATGTGTCACTCTTTTCCTTCTTATCCTCTCTCCTTTTCCTCAGAATTTCCAAATAAGAACCTGTTTTTATTTTAAAAAGGAGGGTGGTAAGGAAGATCTTGCCAGGTAAACTCATTAGCATGAGACCTGCCAGATGAGTTTCCCGTGTCCAAAAACTGTGGAGGCATTCCTGCCCTGGAGCAGGCGCAGAGATGGACAATGGATAGTAACCGTGCAGGCCTAAAGAGTCCCTTCTAAGATAGCAACCATTGTCATCAGAATTGTCCCTCTGGCCCTGTCCCCCATCCCAACTCCTGAGCTAACCCATCAAAAGCCAGAATGAAGAGGTGATCTTTTCAGGGATGATTCCCATGGTCTCCCTTCGTGGAGGCAAAGCTCTGTCTGCTCTGGGTAGGGCTGAGGAGTCGGTTATCCCAGGCTCTCCCTCCTTATCATCTCACTGTTTTGGGAACTATTCGGGTCTGCAGCAAAGGCAGTGGGGTAAAGCCAGACTGTGAGGGTGGGGTGCCCTTTGCAGAAGAATGTCAGCTGGATGATCTGGACTGCCCTGCTGGTCCCTGGAGGTTCCAGGAATGAAGTGGGGGAGGAGTCAGGGTGTCTTGAGGTTCTTCTATGTAGACCAGCTGTGCTCCCCACACACGGGGTGGCCTTGGGAGGCACAGCTCGGCCTGCCCTGCAGGTCTGGGGTGAGCCAGAGAAGGGACCTCCTGCCCTGGCTCCAGCCCAGTCCGTGTGTGGCCTCAGCCTCCCCAGCACATGATCTGCCTTGTACATCAGTTCCACTTGACTTTTGCAGGGCACAACCACCCACTAAGGCTTGATTTGCCCCTACTGGTCAGTGTCCTTGATTCTCAATGGGCTGGACTGCATAGACCCACTAAGGTTGGACTGGGATCCTGGCACCAGAATTGGTCTTGAAACCCTAATGCCCTGCTCACTTCTCCATTTCTTTTAAGTGGCAGCTTCCTAAGGCTCATGTGTGGTATATTTTCAGGACTTTGCACTTTTTTTTTTTTGGTTTTTGGCTCACACCCAGCAGCGCTCAGGGGTCACTCTTGGCTCCATGCTCAGAAATCGCATCTGGCAGGCATAGGGGACCATATGGGATGCCAGGATTCGAACCACCATCCTTCATGCAAGGCAAACTCCTTACCTCCATGCTATCTCTCCAGCCCCGGTCTTTGCACTTTTTATCGTGATTCACAGCTCCGCCAAGGCCACTTATTTCCATGTTTCTGAAGAAGAGATAGGGGAAAGGTACTGTCCCGGTTGCTATTCTATCCCTTGTTCTGGGGCTCTAGAGCCTCTGGGCAAAGAGCTAAATGAAATCCCAGTTGCAGAAGAAAGGGTCAGTTCTGCAGTTGGCAGAAATCATCTTCCTCCTACTGCTACTCTCCTGCCCATCAGAAGGGGCCAAAATTGACCAGGGATGTTTGTTGGCCTTCATGCCCCTTAACAAACTCCAGAATACAGGTTAGGAGGGCTTTGAGGAATGGGAGGGTCCTCTCTCTACCTCAGACCCAGGCCAAATCCTTTTGCCTGGATAAGAACTGGGTTGGTGACCAGCCATCGCCTGAGATTTCTGAAAGCTGGGCCCTAGGAAACTTGCAGGATATCCAGACTTGGACTTTAACCCCTTTTCCCAGGTTCCCTGAACACACAAATACCCACAGCCACACCACACACATGCATGCTCAATCACACTCACATGTGCCTTGCATATACCTTGTGTATACTCATACATTGCTCATTGTTGAGATTCTAATCTCGTTGTGGCTTTAGAATTGTGAGAAAGACATGAATATAAAAATCATCACGTCCTTTACACTGATTGAAGCCATCCTACTTCCAAAGATGATGAAAAATCTGAGAAATCACTGCAGGGTATCGGCAGTGCTAACTACCCCATCATCTCTAAACCAGAAACTGCCCCATCCCAAAGCCAAAACCATGAATTTAAGAAAGCACTTCAACTGAATAGGGGAGAATATCAAAGATATAAACCATGAGAGAAGGTTTGGGGTCCCAAAGAAGGGAATTCCTGAACCCTAACCCACTTCCCAGACATTCTTGGTTGCCCAAGCTGGGTGACTGAGCCATGGAAAGCACATCCTCACTGGCCACAACCGGTTAGAAGCAGAGAAGGGAAGCTGGCAGCTGAGAAAGTCTTGGACCAATCTTTTTCCACTGGTGAATCAGAGATGAGAGGTAATAGGAGCCAGGCTGGCTGGTCCTGACTCCCCTGAGTGAGTCACAGTTGAAGTCCCTATGCTAATCTTAAACCCTCCAAGGACTTGTTGAGACTTGCCACCCAGTTTGACCACCAAAATACTCTGGGAGCTGACATCAGCCCTGGGCATACTTGGCTATGGCACTGGGCAGTGAACGGTCATCAGGGAGAAGAGGGGGTCCCAGGAGCAGGCTTGTCCACAGTGTCCTTGAGCAAATCCTGGGTGGGAATTTGACAAGATGAGCTACTCAGTCCTCCAAGCTTAGGCAGTATTGCAGACCCAAACAGCACTGTAACTCATGGGGGCCCAGAGAGCAGGGCTGGGACCAGCATAATGCCTTCAGGCTTTGTCCTGTCTGGACACAACTGGAACTCACCACGGACTGAAGAACGAGAGTAAGACTAGGCAACTGGGCTCTGGGATTTGTTGCACCCACTTTTGTTGTGATATTTTGAACAAATTGCCTCCTAAAAGCTTGTCTACACCAGTGTGCTAGTTATAGCGTATGCTAGTACAGCTAGTGGTAGTCTAAAGCACTGAGACTCCTAAGTTAGATGAGCTGGCCTTGCTATCTGCTCTGGTACTGGTGTCATAGAAGAGTGTCTGTCTCTATTTTCTTTTTCTTAGAGTGAGGTAATGTTAGCAGGCTCCTTGGGAGTGTTAAAGATGGACCAATGCCTGGGAAGGCCCACCTCATGGCCTGATACATAAAACAAAAACAAAAACAAAAACAACCAGACACAGGCCCCAGTAACTGCTTTGACCATCCCTCCCTCTCAGGACCAATTGTAGCCCTTTGTAAGAGTCCAGAGTGACAGTACAGCAGATAGAGAACTATTTAGGTTCAATCCCTAACATCCCATAGGATCCCCTGAGCCCATCAGAAATGATATCTGAGCAGCGTCTAGAGTAAGCCCTGAGCATTACATGTAGCCCATAAACAAATAACAAGAAAAAGAGGCAGGAACAAACTCCATTCCTCTCTTTAGCTATCTGCAATAGGACAAACCCTCAGTCCTTCACAGTCAGTGCAGTCACTGGAACTTGAGGGCAGAAAAATGCATTTTGTAGGAAATCCTCCAGGGCTGTAGAGCAGGGATCTGAGAGGCAGCAGAGTGACTGGGGTGACCGGAGTGACTTGTACAAGTCTGAGCTGAACCAGAAGTTCTGCGGTCTCTGACTGGGATCAAGTTGGTCAGAAATGTGTGTGTGTGTGTGTGTGTGTGTGTGTGTGTGTGTGTGTGTGTGTGTGTGTGTGTAACCTTTCTTTCTACTCAAGCTGTCTGCTCTCATGCTCCCATAAAACTCCAGAAGGATCTGGCTTTTTCCCCACATGGCCTTTCCATCATGGCTGAGCACAGTGGTATCAAGTATGTTTGAAATGCTGCAGTGGAGAAGGTGTGTGTCTCTCCTAACATGCTGGTGTGTGTGCGTGTGTGTATGTGTGTGCAACACAGAGGTGGTCTGGTGAGGATCTGTCAGTACCCTGGAGGAACATCTGCACAGGTGGGGAGAATACACTGTTGCTAGACAGAGAAACCATGGAGAAGAAGTTCACACATGTGAGGACATGAAAGCCTGAATCAATATCTCCAAACTCTTCCCCACACCAGGGCCTATACCTCCAGAAATAAATAGAAAGCCGTTTCTCCTAGAATGGTTGTGGGGTGCTCAGATAGGCCCAAGGCAGGATAAAGGTTCCTCTCTTTGAGAAGAAAAGGCTCTGGGAGTCTCTCAGAGGTACAGAGGCTCTAGAGAGAGAGGAGGGGGGGGGAGAGACAGAGACAGAGAGAGACAGAGAAAGAGAGAGACACAGAGACAGAGACAGACAGAGACAGACAGAGAGACAGGCAGAGACAGACAGACCCTGGGGGTATAATGAAGACCCTATGAGCATCTTTTCACATGTGAACAAATGCTACCATGTGCGGGGCTGCTAAGGAGTAGGGTTGGAGAAATAAAAGCACAACGGAACCCCTGCCAGTGTTTCCCAAACTGAAAATCAGGGGGCTGGAAGTAACCTCCGTACAACTGGGGCAATGTCTGAGTATTCATACAAGGAACATAGAATACCAGGAGATAGTCTGAATATTTGGTTTCTATGTGAAGAACTAAGCCAAATACATTTGGGAACCTCTGTTCTGTGAAGATTTGGGGGTTGTGTCCAGGGAATGTTACAATTAAGCAAAGGGAGGATGAGGACCATCCCTTGACACAGGGAACTTTGACTCAGGGTCAAGGGAACAGCTGTGAGGGCCACGGACACATCTGTTGGACTGCAGGGCTTGAGGAGGAAGAACCTGAGGCAAGCAGGGATCGTGATGAAGACAGATAGGGCCATGCTTACTATGGGGTGCTGCAGCAGGAAGAAGACCAAGAGGAGGAGGCAGCTTAGGAGGAAACAATTTATCTGGAGCCTGAGGACCAGCTGGGGAGGGAGGCCAATTTGTTGCTTTCCAAGGCCAACTGGAATGTGAGAGGAAGGAATGTCTTGTGTCAGAGCACCAAGAAATTCCTGACTCTTGCCTTCCCCATGCTCCTCTTTCCTGAGCCTGAGGACTGGTTTGCCCAGAGCACAACTTCAACTTTCTTGAGACAGCAGATTATAGTCATATACACAGTGAACACCTCATGTGTCAGGCTGCACATAACTGCTCATTTGCTACCATAAGATCCTGCCGAGTCTTTCAGCCATAGAGTTGCCAATAGCTGTCACAGCAATTTTCCCAGAACCGCACAGAGGGTACTGGAACCCAAGTCTGTCCCATCTAGAATGACATAGAGACGGGCAGGGAAGTAGGCAGTCCTTGGGCTTTGGTACAGTCACTGCTTCCTCAGCTTAGTCACAGCACCTCCACATCAGCCCAGAAATAGACAGAGTTCATGAGCCTTCCTCCCAAAAGTCTCTGTACGTATTGCTGGCCAGAGAAAAAAAGTGGCAGTGCAGAGCCTAGGTTTTCAGAGCACAATTAGGTGAGAGGTTTCAGGCAGACTCAGAGAGATGCTCGAGTCATACTTATTCGATAGGTGCGGAGGAAGGCACTTGGGAAATCTATCACAGCAAAGGGCAATCCTATCTTTTCTAAACCTACTGATCAGAAATATATTGGAATGAGGCACCATTGCCCGTGTCCTATTCACTCTTATGGAGTGTCATTGTCACCTGGAGGCATACTTTGTCCCACCCAATTTCCTGAATGAGACTGGAACCTTCTTAAGGTCATGGGCTTTGTTTGAGACTTCTGTGTCTCACTCATGGCAGGGACTGTGAAGTAAGAAGGGGTACCTGGAATGTGTCTGATTGTGTCAAGCACAAATCATGGTCAGTCCATAAAGTCATGAATCCCAGATGTTCCCATTTCTCCAATGAATAAGGGAGGAAGACATTGGCCCCAGGTCTTATAACCAGTCAGGAGCTGTCTTTTAACTAAATGGGAATTGAGTCCGTTTGGTGCATTTACAAATCTAGTGCACTTGTAAAGATTAGTAAGCTCTGCTGGAGTCACAAATAGCCTTTCAAATGTTACTACCACAATAGTCACCTGCAATTCTGCATTCAGCCTGATTGCTTCCTTGGTTCTGTCTTACCATTTCCAGAACAGTATTGAGCCAATTCACAAATGCACAGAGACTAACCAGTTGTATGGTTCTGCTTCTCTGCAAAGTGGGTGCAAGAGGGGCGGGTAGAATGTGGGTAGGCCCTGTTTTTCCAGAAAATGTCCAATGCTGGCCTATGTGGACCACACATAGCTTTTTATTTTCCTAGGTAGTGTTTTTACTCTGAAAGCTTTTGGAGAGGAAAGTCCCAGGTTTCCACAGAAGGACCTTTTCCAGGCTGAACCTTTGAACAGGTATGAAATTTAGGGTGTGGGGGCTGGGGGGCTACACCTGTGATGGTATTCAAATGAGTCCAAGTCTATCACCGACTTCCTTTAGTTACTTCTAATATTCTGTGGCCACCCCATTCAAGAACTGCTTTCAAAGCGCTAGGTGAGATTTTTTTTATTTCTGTATTTTTTCTCCCTTCATTATAAGCAGGGGTATGGGGCATTGCTGGAGTACAGGGAGTAGTCTCAGGATAAACGGACAACCCACTGACCCAACTCATCTTCTCTGCAGGCAAGAGGGAACTCACTGTCTTCACCTGCTGGTTCAGTCTTTGCTGTCACCTTGGCCCAGATCTGTAGCAATTTTCTGATTTCTGGATTGGTGGGAAGCACAGTTCTCTGTGTTAGGGCTCCAGGTCTATCCAGATGGGTAGGACAGAACTGTTCCCCCAAGAATCCCCTCTGGAGTCAAAGGCTCCCTTTTACTACCCCAGAAATTTTCTCATCCAGGCATGCCCATGATGAAAATAAAGCACAGATACTATTACACTTCATCCAACTGAAAAAGATACACTCACAGATGTGCTAGTGCCTCAGAGATGGCAGAGGAATCGAAGTAAACTCTGTGGTTCCAAAAAGTTATTTAGCCCCCAAATGCTTGTGGTCCTAGGGTCTTGCAAATCCTTTTAGTATATTAGGAAGTTTAATGAAGAATTTCATAAAATTCTTAGCATGTAACTCAATAAATATTGGAACAATATAGATAGCAACATTACCTTCAAATTTTCTACACTGAATTGCTCTCTCAGTCACCAGATCTGCACATGTTCTTGTATGTACTATGATACACCACAGGAAGGCTTCCCCATAGCCATTCTCCCTTGCTGCCCATCTTTTTCCTATCAAAGTCTACCTTTACTCAGGGCAGTAAACATCTCACAGTTTCTCTCCCAGTATACCTTTTATCTAGAACATGGGTATATGGCCTCATTCTAAGAGCACGTAGACATAGACCTCAGGCTCCTGGAAAAGTTTCCCTCTATCAAAATAGGCCCATGAACTAGAGACTAACAATGTGTTACCATCTCACACCAGTGAAAATGGCACATATTAAAAATAGCAGAAGCAACTATTGTTGGTGGGGATGCGATGAGAAAGGACCCCTCATTTACTATTGTTGGAAATGTTGTCTGGTTCAATCTCTATTAAAATAAGTGAGGCTATTTCTCAAAAAGTAATAAATATGCACACCTATGTTCATTGCAGTGCTTAGTACAGAATGTGGAATATGAAAACAACCCAGATATTCAACTATGGATGAATGATTCATGAACTGTCGTACATATACACAATGGAATACTATGTAGCTGTAAGGAAGGATGAAATCATACTATTTTTCTCTACATATATGGAGCTAGAGGGTTTCATGTTGAGTGAAGTCAATCTGAAGGAAAGGGACATGTGCAAAGTGATGTTGCATATGTAGGATATAAAGATACCCAGTAAGGAGCAACAAATGACAAAAGGTAACACAACTGGAGAAAAAGCCTACAGAGCTGAGCTTACCAGGGATAAGTGTGATGGATATTATTGGGACATTAGTGGAGGAAAGTAAGCATTCTAGTGGAGGATGTGGTGCAATAAACCACAATAATTTAATAAGAATAGGAAAAGAAGTAATCTCATGAATAGAAATTCTAGTCTCCTTTGACAGAAGTTAGTATCTATAAATAGTTTCTAGATCTCCAGCACTCACAATGTGATAATGAAAGACAAATCCAGAGTGCTGATGTTGGTTGTCCCAGTATGGAAGACCCCTGAATGATTGATTATATGATTAAACCATTGAACTCACATAAACTACTATGTGTCTTTATTTTAAGCCACTGTCAGTTATGCCATTTATGTATCTTACCCCATTTTAATTTGTACATACTCCAGATTCAATAAGTTCATAAACAATTCACTTCCAAATCTTCTTCCTCCTGAGTTCTTCACATCAACCAATGCCAATTTTATCAGAAAGTTTTCAACCATATCTCCTTTCTGCTCTCTCATTTCTCTCTTCCTGACTATCCCTGAACACTGACTGATCCTCCTTCTAGAGCTATTCTTGCTTGCCAGAATGACAGTGGCCATCTACAGCCAATACCCAATTCTTTATTCTATGGCCCATCTTCTCTGGTTTGCTGAGTACTGCTCTCTGCTTTCTATATGTTATATTCTGGTCATACTTTCAAGTCATTAGAAGCTATTAGAACCCCCTTCCTACTTCTTTTTCACAGAACTCCCACTCATCCTGAGGCCAGCAAAAGAAGTGAATATCTTATGCTTTCCCTAATCAAAGCTAGTTGAATTTGCTTTTGTATTCTACCTACAAGTTCATTTCTAGCAATCAGCAGATGGCAATGGCCTCATTGTTCACAGATACTTTCTACAAGGCTGCAAGGCAGGAGTTTTTCTTTTTCTTTTTTTTTTTTTTAGGAATTCTGAATAAATAACTATGTAGAATAAGCTGATATCCTCTTGAAATAAGCACCTGCCATGGTTATCTATGGTTATGTAACAAAACTTAGCAACTTTAAATAAATATACTATTCATTCTTCTCACAGATTTAAAATTTTGCCAGAACTATTTCACTGGGTAGATGTTGATGCTGCTCAATGGCTGCTGATGGAATCATGAAAGATTTATTCATTCACTTGTCTGCTGTCTAGTACCAGTTGTTGGCCAGGAGCTTATCTGCATTGGTTGAAAAATCAACCAGAAGGTATATACCTGGTCTTCCCAAGTGTGAGCCTCCTCACAACAGGGTGGCTAGCCTAAGTGGAAGTTGGATTGGCTTCTCTCTGGTCCATCCTCAATAATCATATAGCCTCCCCATCATCACTTTCTACTTTCCAGGGAAGTCAAAAATGTCTGCCCAATGTGCCAGAAAGATATTATAGTGAATAGAGCAATTGCTTTGTACAGAGTTGATTCAATCCCTAGCACCACATATGGTCCTCTAATACAGGAATGATGCTTGAGCATAAAGCCACGAGTAAGTCTAAACACAGCTGGGTATGGTCCCCAAACAAAAAAAATTAAAAAGGCCTGCTCAGGGACATGCTGAGATCAAATACATCACATTGTCTGATGGATAGTAACAAGACTTATGAAGAGCCTGTGGGACATGTAATATCTCTATGGCCATTTGCTAAAAATGATATCTACTTCAATCCCCCCTTAAATATTTCCATTTTATTTTTTCTATAGAGTCCTCCCTAAACTGTCTTTAGTTTTCCACTGTATCCAGATCTCCCTATTTTTCGCTCTCTGATGAAAGTGGTTTAAATAGGTAACCCTATGCAGCCATGGGTTTGTGGCCCCACTCTGCCATATCCAATCTTGTGATTTGGATTTGATTTCTGTCACTCATGCCTTTTTTCTCAACAAATAAATTTCTGATAAAACCAGCTCCCTTCACCCTTGGTAGCTCTCTACACAGAACTGACTGAGGGTTACAGGGAAGGAAGTGATCTTGAAGGGTAGAGAGGCCCTAAAGACAATTATGTCAACCAGCGTTTCATGGCAGAGAATGAAAGACACCAAAGCTGTGTTAGAAGGGGAGTTAACTGATGACTTATGCTTTGTGGCCCTTCTACTCAGCTTCCCAAATGTGGACTGTTACATACTATTGATTCAGCCCCAGAAGAATCCCCAGTCCAAGGACACTACCTGATCCCTTATGGTTGCAAAGAATATCTCAAAATACTTAATGGGGAAGTTTATATGTCCTTTATATACGTAATACCTCTATAATAATACATCCTAGTCTATTTATTCCAAAATGTAAGGTAACTCTTAAATAGCTATTTTCCTTTCATTCCTTTTTTAAATTTATTTTTATTTATTTCTTCTACTACATCTTCTACTACATATATATATTCCTCCTCTCTAGCTTTACCTGTTTTGATTCTGCTTGGTATAAAAAAACTACAAGAAAGTGTCTTGCCTAGGATAAAAGTTCAGGTCAAGGGGCCCGAGTGGTAGCGCAGGGTGTAAGGCATGTGCCTTGTGAGCACTAGCTTAGGGCAGACAATGGTTCGATTCCCCAGTGTCCCATATGTCTCCCAAGCCAGAAGCGATATCTGAGCACATAGCCAGGAGTAACTCCTGAATGTCACTGGGTGTGCCTCCCAATCAAAAAAAAAATTCAGGTCAAAAACAGGGCACAGAGATTGTGTAGTCTGACATTCTTACTTCCAAATGCACCAGCAATATAATACGGCACCATTCCTTCTTGCAAAGACATACTAAAAAAAAAAGAAAAAGAGAAATCTTATGCACAGAAACAAGCTCTTACTAGGGATAAGAATTCATACATTTTATAATACAGCGGTGTCTCCCACCCTGAACATGTGTCATGTGGATCCAATTTAGACTCCATGTCATCAGGCAGTGACGTCCAATCCCGAGACCTAGACCCCAGACATAGAACTGACACAGTAACCTGAAATAGCACCAGGAACCAAACTCCCCCTGGGAAATTCCTAATACTGCTCTAGCACCAACTTGTGTCAGTATTGACATGACATCCTGACAAAGAGGAAACGGCAATAATTTGATCTAAGAGCAGGTTGTCCTAATGGTAAGATGAAACCAGAAGACACATTGCCCTTTGTTCTGTGCAAAAACCAAGATTGACAAATACAGAGGATTGACTTTGACAGCCAAGACTGGGCAGTACTTATCTAGTGACCAATAAAAATGACCCTAGCATAGGCTTCAGCCTCTAGAATCTGTACAAAAACCAATATCTCCAACCCCAGAGAACTGACTTTGACAACTGCTATGGAACAGAACTTCTGGAAACATAATGAAAAAATTCTATCCCAGGCTTCATCCTAGGATTGGTGCAAAACCAAGACCACCATTTATAAAAGACTGATTACAACAGTGATGAAACAAAACTTCTAGAATTGTAAAGAAAGACTCTATCTTAGGCTTCGCCCTATGACCTGTGTAAATACTAAGATCTCTAGTTAGAGAGGCCTGATTTTATCATCCACAACTGAGCAGAAAGTTGCCTGGCACCATAAAAAGACCTTGGGATGTGAAAATGAGTGTGTACTGAACCTGTAGTTGGTCTCATGACAGTATGCTTTAACGGTGGAGAAACCTGGTATCTCTTAGGCCAAGGGAATATTCATTCTAATTTTCCCAATACTTACTGTGCCTTTGCAAAAAAAAAAATAAGAAGAAATACAAAAATTTTTATGTAGTTGCTGGTTTAAGTTTTTTTGACTGTTTTTGTTTTGGTTTGTTTTGGTTTGGTTTGGTTTGTTGCCTGTTTGTTTTTTGTAGTTGCTGGTTTTGTTTGGTTTTGTTTGTTCTTTTTTTGTATTTTTGTTGTTGTTGTTTTTGCTTTGTTTTGTTTTTGTTTTGTTACCTTTTTCTTCTTTTTTCCCTTACTTTTTCTAAATTGATATTTATATCACCTAGATGGACTCCTCCCAGTATTTTTTTTCTTTTTCTTTTTCTTTACAACAGAATCATCATGAATGAAGCAACACTATGCTGGATGAATAATGCATTGAGTTAAAAGATTTTCTATTTGAATGGATCTCAAGAAGTTCGAAGGATAGACTATAAGTCAGCAGGATGAAATGTTACATAAGGCACTTAGTTCAAAAAATCAACTGCATATGGACAGGATGGGGAAGCCCTGCCTTACTTAATAGCTGTTCATGCGAAACAGACCCAGAGACTACAGTTGACCTCAAGCTCAATATGAATCATCTGTGGCAGTGAGGCTGCCAAAGAGACTAATATAATCTTGGGCCATGTTAAGAGAAGTATAATATTAAGACCAGGGGAGGGGGCGTTCCCACCAGGCTCTGATTAGTCAGACCACACTGAGAACATCGAACCAAGCTCTCTAAGACCATTTCTCAGTGGCATTTTGACAAATCCATTCTTTCATAAAGCATTGATTGAATACCTATTACATACCCAGTACTGTGTGAACTGCAAAGGACAAAGACAAATGAGACCAGCTCTCTGCACATGCTTTCTAGAAGACATTAAGATGATGTTTAGGGCTTCACATAATGGATCAACATTTAAAGAACAATATTTACAAAGCAAAATAGCTCCAACTAGCTGTGCTTTGGAGCTTTTAAAAGCCCCGAGGCTTCATTAGTGTCTACCACACATACATGGGACCACAATAGTCTTCATCTGAGATGGAGAATCAATAGACTCCATTCCCTGACTGCTCCATCTCATTTTCTGTGATTGTATACCTTCACCAGTTCTTCATCCAGCTTTCTTTAATCCAGCTGTTATGCAGTAGGCTATTCTCACTCAGTTTTGGAGTAGAAACACCCTCAGCATTCCAATATGGTTTTAATCTTGGGCCGTGTGTGCTAAATCAACCCACTGAAAATGCTTTCCTTTAGTACAGAGGTTGGATAGCTAAGATCTTCATTTACTATAATGCCCTTAAGCTCTGATTCTGGGCATAGATTGGGTTTGGCCAACTAGAAGTGGGATTAGAAAGATGGAGTAACAGAGGCCATCTCCCCATGACTTCAGCTCCAGCTTTGGGCAAACACATCCAGGGTAGGATCTGGTTCAGGGTTTAGTTATACCAGTCTAGAGGGCCTACTCATACTCAGTAACAATACCATATTCCCAGGGGTGGCCATAGATACTTGACTCTATCCCCCTGTTTGGTGACAGAGGGGTAAGAAACCTTAGTATAGACTATTACACATCTCTGTGGCAAGGGAAGGAATGCAGAAAATTGTGGAACAGCAGGCAAAACTTCCATACTGAAGCGAAACAATTTTAATTGAGTCACCAGTCACTTAAGTTCAGGGTAGACAGAGAAAACTAACCTAACCATGTGCCTGGGCAAGAAGTGGAATGTTTAGTGAAAATCTCAATGAAACCACCCCATTTATTATTGTCCTAAACATTGGGGTGCAGTTGTGAATTGCAGATCTGGAACTTTTAAATCCCAATCCCACAGCAGCTGCCTGATTTCTGATAACCCAAATATACAAACTATAAACTACCCCGAATGTCAGTCTTCCCCCTTCCTACCTCTTCAGTGGTTTTGTTAACACTTTATCCCCCATGTTAACTCCCCATCGCTTTTGTTTAATTTTGTTTTTTGTTTTTTGTTTTTTGGGCCACACCCGGTGACACACAGAGATTACTCCTAGCTATGCACTCAGAAGTTGCTCCTGGCTTGGGGGACCATATGGGATGCCGGGGGATCGAACCACGGTCAGTCTAAGGCTAGTGCTGGCAAAGCAGACACCTTACCTCTAGCGCCACCGCGCCGGCCTGCTTTTGTTTAATTTTTATTGTGGCCAAAGTGAATTACAAAACTTTCACAGTGATATTTAAGGTCATAGTGACAATAAATGAGGGGCAATCCCACCACCAGTGTTGTCCTTCCTCCATCTCTGTTCCCAGAATGCATCCCATATCTCCCTCCTTATCCCAGAATGCTAGTGTAACTGGCCCCCACTTGTACAGCTTGTTATAGATTGGGTATAGATTCTGTTGTCATTGGCTTTGGACTTGGTATTCAAGTCTGATCATTTTTTATTTCTATTAAATGTTCATACGACTGTCTGGTCTTGGTACCATCCACTTCCCCTAAATTTATGAGGCTGAATAAAATGATTCAAGTTATGTGGTTCTGTTGCAGAGAATGCAGAGGAAGTCTATTTTTCAGGTGATTTCATGATGAAAAGGCTGAACAAGACCCCCCCCCCAACCACGTGGATATCAACTTTTTAACTGGGCAGCAAGGTTAGCCATCAATAATCCTCTTCTCATGTAGCTTGCCCATAAATTATGAGTGGAGACTGTCACAAGCTGAAACAACTAAGTGGACAGAATTCCCCTGCTCTCTAGTACCCAGGTTGGAAGGGAGAAGTTCATAGCCAAGTGTCATTTATTCTCTTCCAGGCATGTTCATTCTCTGGTAGTCTTTCCCTCCTCTTTCTTTATTTTATCATGATTCAATCAAAACCCATGAATATGCTCCAATTTGTAGACCATTTAATCTCACTACAACAGTAACTACTGCCTCAAAGTTCAAATGGAGGGAAATGGCAAAGTTGTGGGTGACCCTGGATGTCTGTAAAATAAGTTCATACCTGTAGAACAATTTAAGAAGTGTAGGGCCTGGAGAGATAACACAGTGGCATTTGCCTTGCAAGCAGCCAATCCAGGACCAAAGGTGGTTGGTTCGAATCCCGGTGTCCCATATGGTCCCCTATGCCTGTCAGGAGCTATTTCTGAGCAGACAGCCAGGAGTAATCCCTGAGCACCGCTGGGTGTGGCCTCAAAACCAAAACAAAACAAAGCAAAACAAAACAAAACAAAAAAAAGTGTAGGGGCCAGAGAGATAGAGCAGTGGTAAGACATTTGTCTTGTACACAGCTGATCCAGGACAGATGTTGGTTCAAATTCAGGCATCCCATATGATCCCTAGTGCCTGACAGGAGTGATTTATGAGCACAGAGCCAGGAGTAACCCCTGAGCACTGCCAGGTGTGACCCAAAAAACAAACAAAAAATATAGACATGTCAGCATTGGGTAGGGTAGATAGAATGTGAACTGAAGGGTACAGAGAAATAATACTGGGCTTAAGGTACTTGCATTGTATGTGATTGACTCTGGTTCAATCTCCAGAATATCATATAGTTCCCAGAGCTTTGACAGGAGTGATTTCTGAGCACAGAACCAAGTAGTAAGTTGTGAGAACCATCAAGTGTGGCCCCAATCAAACAAAAACTCGAGTTACAAAAAGTGTATTTAGCACATGTAGGTACATCTATCAGCAAGGTATACACAGGAGATGCATGTAAATATCATAAAAATTGTGTTAGGGAGTCAAGATCAAGGGTAATTTTCCAGTATCCCAAACACCAGAGTAACTATTCAGATAGTAATTCTACATATAGAAAATCCTAAGACAGATTTTCTGAAGGCATTTCATTGAACAATAAACCCAGAGAATAGGATGGAATTGGAAGGAAGGCACTACTGTGCATGATCTCTAAATGAGCAGTGGACTGCAAGAAAGAGGTAGCATTTTCAATCCATGAGACAGAAACTCTCCTATAGTTCCAAGCTCTTATATGAGGGTATCTGGGGGTTCCAAGGATCCCCTACTGCCCTTCCACAATTCAATGAGGGTAAGTACTTCAAGTGGGGCAATGTAGGTGTAGTGGTATGTGTAGCACCTGGATATGAAAAGAGAACCAGGCAGAGCTGAGACTAACAAATGTGTGGCCTAGAGGAACCTAGACCAGCTCTATGCAATTTTGTAAGTTGTGTTAGCTGTTGTAATAGTGGTATTGTTATTTGGGTTTGGGGTCTCCTAGTCCAGGTGGTGTTCAGGGCTTACTCCTGGCTCTGCATACAGGGATCACTCCTGGCTGGGCTCAGGGTACCATAAGTGCTCCATATATGGTCCATAGTACCCAGGTTTGGCTGAATATAATGCAAGTGTCCTACCCCTATATTAGTTCTCTGTGCCACCTCTGCTAAGAATTTATAACTTCAAAATGCCATCTTCCTTTCATTGCTGGAGCTGGACTCCATGTATCTTGCTTCCAAACTCCATCTTGAAGGAATGAAGAATGTCTCCATCTCCAGTTTCATACTTCCTTTTCTCAGCTAGTTCCACTAGCAATTTCTCCCAGAACCCAAAACCCAACTAACTTGGGTCTGTTAGAGTCTGTTAGAGTTATTTTTCCCCAATAATTTTCATTGTACTTTCTTGCTCCACTCAAATATTCCATGTAGACAAGTCTGATATAGGATGGGGAGGGTATTTATTAACCTTACCCAAAAAAGGTTCAAAGTGTTTATGAAGAGTGACAGCTCAGCATATATCCTATCAAAGGTCCTTTTAGGTTTTGTCATATTCTGACTGGACATTCCACACACATAACTTAAATAATCTGATCTTCAGACATTTGTTTCAGAAAGGGTTGTTTATTTCCTTGATTATATGCAACACCTCCTACCTTCCACCACCTTCATTCTTGGCTTCGAGGTTTTCATGTGATCTTTCAAAGCATTTTCTCAGCCTCTCTATTTCTTCTCAATTTGGTCATTTGGGTTTTTTTTTGGGGGGGTGGCAGTGGAGGGAACACCTGAAGGTGTTCAGGGCTTACTCCTAGCTTTAAGCTCAGAAATCACTTTTGACAGAGATCATGTACTATATAGAATGGCAGGGATGTGGCAGAAATGTGGTTGGCGACATGCAAGGCAAATGCCTTACTGACTATACTGTTGCTCCAGCCCCTTCTGTATTTCTTGATGTGAAAATTGTCCTCTCAAGGCTGACCCTAGACTGACAGCCTGCAACTTTCGTCCTGAGCCATGTACAAGCCAGGTTGATAGTTTATCCCTCTTACATGGTCTCTATCCCTTTTAGTTTTCTACAGCTTGTATATTCTTTCCTTCTTTTAATAAAAAATTTCTTCATTTAAAGACCATGTATCATATACTTGACATAATTGATCAGAACAGATTTGTCACCAGGTAAGTGGGAGAAAAAAATTATTTTAAAAAAAAAGATGGGAAAATAATACAGCAACTAAATTTGTAAAAATTATTTTATCTTGCAATGAGATCATTTAGTCATTGTCAGAAGCTTAGCAAACACTTCTTGTTAGTTGATAACTCTGTTACTTTTGTTTCTAAACATTAGGATTCTTCTAATACACATTAGCATCTAAATCAGTGTGTTCTTCTGAGTATGACAGTATTTAAAAAAGATTGGAAATTTCATGTAACTACAAATGTAGCCACATGATCCAGAAATTCCAAATGTGTGTGCTGATATCTATTTTTCTTCAGAGCAGGAGTATGCTTGCTGATACTGTTACTTTGTGGGGTGTATATTTGGCTGCCAGGACTTCTGGAAGTATAAGAATGTGGAAGGAAGGGGCCGGCTCTCACACCATAAAAGTCCTGGTAGTGTTAGTCCAGATAACGGTATACTGGCTTTTTGACCAGATTGGTGTCTCTGCAGTAGTAAAGTAGGCATTCACTATCACAATCACTATCACAAGTAGTGATTATAGGTGATGGGTGCAGCAGGTGTGGCTTCAACAGGGTGGGGACCTGGCCTATTTTTTTCTGAGAGTTCCAGCTTTCAGCTGCATGAGCAGGATACTACAAATTGCCTCTTTATTGATCAGAATCTGGTGTTTTCTGCCAGTTATGCTTGCTTCTTATCATGAGATTAAATTATCAGCCTATTGTCATTGGTGTGCTGACTTTGGTAGATGTCTTTGTAACTGTGGCAGATCTTGGACTTGATGTCCTGCTTCCCCTCCAGCTGGCACAAAGGAACCAAAGGCCTCACACCACAACCCCCTCAAGGGGTTTGGGAGAGAAAAGTTAGTTTCTTGATGCAAATTCTGAATTAAGATCTCACTTCTACTGATCATAAACTTTGGAGTAAGGAACCCAACCTTCCTGAACATCAGTTTCCTCATTAATTAATACCAGAATCTCCCTGATCTTCCTAGAATATGTCAGACATCACTTTTTGGCCTTTTGGTTAAGATCAAAGTGCTTAGAACATGTCAGAGAAAGCATTTTTACACGAGTTACCAGGACTCTCCCTGGTAGGCTCTAAAGATGGCTTGGATAGTATTATGACTTCAGAGGCTGCAATGTGAAAATGCAAAGATGTTCCTTAGACTGATGATACGAAGACTACACACAGGGAGGCGGTGTGAACTATATGATTTATGGTTTGCCTAACACCAAAAATTTCATCTGCAACATAGTATTGTGAGTGTGGGATAATGAGGGGATGGAGAGATGGGCAAGATGAAGGCCCCTGGAGAGTGAAGACAGTTCACTCCCTTGGGTCCTTTCTTGTAGAACAGATCACCCCACCCCCAGAAATCAAATGCACTACAGGGTATTAACACCAGACCCTTTGTTGTCAAGCATGCTATGTGCTGCATGACTAATTCTCACCAATAACATAGGAACTCACTTTTCTACTAAGAACTTGTGCTTTCTTTTCTCAACTGCATATCCATAGGCTTGGATGATGGAACCACAGGATGGAAGAAGCAAGTTTTAGAAATTACCCTCTGGTGCAAAGTCATCATCAAAACAAGAGCACCCATACTAGACAGTGATGTAAATGAGCATAGGGGTCCCTGTTGTGGGCAGCAATAGAAACATAGGGATGAGTGTATGATGTGTCTAGTAACCCTTGACTGCATTATCAGTGAGAGGCACAAGGAGAGAAGGGAGCCTGAGATGGAAATCAGGCCAATGGAAGAGAAATTTGAGGAATGACAAAATTGGCATCTTGTTCACTGTATTCTCATACAGTTAATACCTGACCACTTCCAGTCCTCAGCCAGCCTCACTCTACACTCCTAACTTTCAAATCAGTGTTCTTATCCTCAGCCCATTTATTCCATAGATGGAGCCTGTGTCTGCTTGAGGGGGCTCAGCTGGGTCCCGCCATCCTGAGGCCCACTCCTGAAGCCCATCCATCACCCTAACATTCAGAAGGGACTCATCCATCACAGCCCCTCATCTGCTCATGCGTCTTCCTTCAGCTTCACTTTTCTACTTTTCCAGGGAGGGACCCCTCACTCAGCCTCCAGGGATGGCAAGAACATCAACCTGTATCCCCCAAACCTGCACCAGGGTTTTCTAGATCCTAGACAGGATCCCAAGGGCTGTCAAGGTGTCACCCTGGCTAAGCTACAAGATCTCCTTCAGGAAGCTGTTGGGCTGGAGGTCAGAATGGTCTCTGTACCTCATGGAAGTCTGCAAAGTCCCAGCCCCAAAACCTGACGAGAACCAAATTTTC